>NC_056729.1:687790062-687832562 GCF_019279795.1 Protopterus annectens | reverse complement strand
ATTGGCAGCAAATAACTAGAGAGGGAAAGGTTATAGAGTGGGAAGACACCAAGAACTTATTTGGATTGCAGTTTAAAAAATAGCCTTCCCTATATCAAGGATTGATATCAGACTATAGGCAAAGAGAAAGAAATGGGGGAGGGGTGTCCTAAATGAAAGATCAGCACTGGTAGAGTTTTTAGCAGAATCTAGAACAGAAGTTGCAGTTAAGAAAGGAATAATTAGTACAGCATTTAAACTACTGTACAATGACTTTAAAATTAATCAGAGAAGGTTAGAAAGGATTGAGAAGACAGACTGGATAAGCAATTCACAAAAAAGAAAAAATGGGGGGATATAGGCATGTCTCCCAAATATGAAAAGTCTTCTGCCAAATATGCAACAAATGCCAGATGATTTAGGATCTTTCCTTGGAAGTGTTTACATAGGTATATACACCAAGTAGACTCCAAAGAACTTTTTCTCAGGTAGACAGCAAATGTTGGAGGTGTGATGGGGAAGAAAGAGGTTAACTGGGAATATATTTTCTGAGAGTGTAACGACCTGGCAAACTTTAACGATTCCCTGCAGACTGCTCTATCAGACATGCTGGGTGAGCAAATTGGTGTAACTAAGGAAATTATTTTTTTGAGTTACGATACAGAATCAAAATTGCTTAGACAAGGTAAGGCCTTGCTGAGTCCGATTATGATGGCTGCCAAAAAAGTATCGACTAGGAAATGGAACTCAAAATCTAAACCAACTTTAACAGAAGTAGCAAAGATAGTAACTGAGATGAAACAACTGAAATTGGGATCTTTAGAACAGGGTAGGAGCAAATATCACAGGAAAAATAAAGTGTGAGATCAATACATGCAGAGGAGGAACGAGGTTTAAAAGAAACAGGAACTAAATGAGCTATGTAACAGCTGACTGACAATAAGTGACTGATAACGTTTGCAACTATAGTTGTGTTGGCATGGTTTGTAATGTGATGGTTGCAAAAGAGATTTGTGTCTGTATGTTTATTTTCATTTATATAAATGTAAGATTGCCCATGTCATACATGATATTTTTTAAAGATAGTTGCTTTAAAAAAAGATGGTTTGCTTCCTTTTCTGTTAATGTATGTTTGCCTATGTCTTAAGTGATCATTTAAGCAAAGATGTTTTTTTTTAAAAATTGCAAAATGAAACAATAATGACAAAACATCCAGATATTTAACCCAAACCAGTTTGGCATTGTCAAGGGCAGGTCATTCCTACTCAACCTGTTGGACTTTTTTGAGAATGTCACTAAAGCAATGGACAAGGGCAAAATGGTTCACACTCCTTACCTTGACCTGGCCAAGGCATCTGATACAGTAACCCACTCAAGCATGGTTGACAAACTCAAGATTTTAGGTAGAAATCCTTACATCACCCAGTGGATAGCCAGATGACTCACAGATAGGACCCAGGAAATTTAGAAATGTTGAGTCCACCTCTACAAAGAGGCATGTCATCAGCAGATTACCTCAGAGATCAGTCCTGGCACCATTCATTTTGGCATATACTTCTCTGAAGTCAAGTTCAAAGTCAAAAGGTCTCAGGCTGACCAAATTTGCAATCAACTGCAAATTAGGAGCAGTCACAGAATCTCTCACTGATCCTAATGTTCTCCAAAACGGGCTTACAAGTTAGTGAAGACTGAGGCAGTACAGAAAGGACATAGCAGTAAGAAAATATGGGCTTTGTGTCTTCTGGCCTTGTCAGTGAGGTAAATGTTTACTCTGCATAATGTATCTAGTTTTTAAGGATATTTTTTAAACCACATGTGATACATTTTAACTGGTCGACAATGATGACAGTAATTTTGTTTGGTTTACTTCTATCATGGTGTTGCTAGTAGAGGTGACAGTGAATAGCGTTTGCTTAGATACAGAAGTGCTACGGGGTAAAGAACGGTATTTTGTTTTAGGGTTCAGAAGTAGAAGTGAGGTTTCAGTCAACAAGAAGCTTTGTTATGCAAGGTCTTGCAGTTTACAGAGAGTTTTGGCAGAGCAGATTAATGTTGAGTTACCAGCCTAATGAACTATTTGTAGTAGTGTAGAGGTCATTGGTGAAAATGATGAAGTATGGGGCCTAGTAAAGATACTTGTGGGACACAGTTACTGACAAGAAGATGGAGAAATCAATTTTTCCATTTCATTGCTTACGCTCTGTTTGAGAGGTAGATAAGGAGCCATTACAGTGAAGAGTTGGAGAGCCTAGGATTATGAGAATTTATGTAAGTTTCTGGTGGAAGACAGTATCATAAGCATTTGATAAGTCTAGGTAAGCTGTGGAGACTAGGCTTCTGGCATTTCCATGGGTGTTGACAGTATTAAAATTCTATAAAGCAGTAGTTGTGTTGTGATGAGTACAGAAGCCATGTTTGGTTGAAGACAGAAGCTGATTATGTATTAGACAGGGGAGAAATAGAGTATGAATACATTTTGTGGTATTTTTGACAGAGGAGAAAAATGGCAGTTTATCTATAGCTTGAAAATTCTGAATCGATTTCACCATTGTGTAGTGGAATAAAGGATTTGTTCCATAGTGAGGAGGCTCAATTCTGAGGCATAGATCGATTAAATCAGAACTGAGACTGTATATGCAATAGCTTCAGCTGCTATTTAAGGATACACGTCCTGTAGATTAACAGGGGCAGTTGTATCAGGCTTCAGTTTTTTTTTATTGCATCTGTGGGAACTGGTTTGAAGAAAAAATGTGGATGTCCCAAGTAGACAACTTTTATTAACAGGCTAGAACACAGGAGAAAGAAAACTGTTGTCTAAGAGTAAGAAGGAATGGTCTAAAAACTGGAAACACTCCCTCCTCAACTTAACCAAGCAAATAAGAGTCCTAGTGAAGTCCTCCAAAGCTAAATACAAATCCAAATTAGCTTTCCTCACTAAGGATAACCACAAAGCATTCTTTAGTTACATCCAGAACCTCAAAGGTAAGGCACAGAATTGCGCTGAACTCATATTTAATGGTACTACACACACACACACACATATATTTTATATATATATATATATATATATATATAAAACCTGTGGATATAGCAAACCTGCTGGCGGACAGGTTCAGTGAAAACTTCACTCCCCTGTCCCCAACACATATACCCCAAAGCATCGCCAACACCTGTCTCCCGCCTAACATCTCTGAGAAGCAGGTCTTAAATGCCCTCTCCAAGGCCAAAAACACAGCCTCTATGGGACCAGACAACATGCCGGGCTGTGTTCTACATGGGTTAAAACAGGAATTAGCATCACCAATGAGCATGCTTTAAAATCACAGCCTAAGCGCTGGCTTCATCCCGACAGAATGGAAAACAGCTACAGTCATTCCTTTGCACAAAGGGGGTGCATCCTCAGACCTCGGAAGCTACAGACCCATTAGCCTGACCAGCCTTATCTACAAGGCCATGGAACAAATCATCATGGACCTTATTAACAAAGATGCAGGAAATCTCCAAATGCTGGACCCCACCCAGTTTTGGCTTTGTCAGGGGGAGATCATGCCTGTTAAACTTGGTGGACTTCTTCGAGACAGTCACCAAAGCCCTAAACGAGGGTAAATCTGTGCATACAGCCTACCTAGACTTAGCCAAGGCCTTTGACACAATCCCCACTTATGCAACATTGACAAACTCAACCAGTTGGGTATCAACCCATATACTGTCAGGTGGGTTGCAAATTGGCTTACTGATAGAACTCATACAGTCAAAATAGGGGACTCTACTTCCTTCAGCAGACCTATAACTAATGGCGTTCTTCAGGAATCAGTTCTGAGATCCCCTACTGTTCGGAATCTACTTCTCAGAAGTACAGGCTAAAGCTAAAGGGCTGTGGCTGATAAAGTTTGCTGATGACTGCAAACTGGGAGTGATCATTGAAACCCCTAGCGATGTCAACATCCTGCAAGAAGGTCTTATGCAAACTAATGAATGCTGTCAAAGTCATGGTCTTAAACTTAATGCAAAAAAATTAACTACCATCCCCTTCGGCAAGGGTGATGTTCCTGCAAACTACCAAATCAATAGCAATACCCTAAGCACACAGTCAGTGGTGATAGATCTGGGTACACACGTTGACAACAACCTTAACATCAATCACCATGTCTCAACAGCGGTAAGAAGGGCATTTTATATTGCTTATCTCATAAGTAAGGGCATTGAGTCTAGAAAAAAAGAGGCTATAACCCTCCTGTATTCTTCTCTCATCAGGCCAATAATAGAGTACAACGTCCTTTCCAAACACTGTGTCATACAGACTGCATAGAGGCGACCTGTGCCTTGCATATAGAGCAGTCTCTGATGCAGCTTTAATGGAAATGGTGCACATTTACAAGTCAAATGGCACAGGAGTCACTCCCTCAATGGACCTTAACCTAATATGTGACTTAACAGAAGTTGCCCCACCTTTGGGGCAAGCTTCCTATTCATGTTCATAGGTTGGTATTAGGCTATTGGCCCTAGGGCCTATACAAGCCTAGCCATAACAATTCCCTGGCTATTTCTTCCCACAATATTTACTTCCCTGGACCCCTGTCTAGCAAGGCGACTGAAGTGATCCTCGGGGAATTTCCTATCTCTCATCCAATCATCAAGGTTCCTTTTGAAGAGGGTCAAAGAGGCGCTCTGGTTGACATGTATGGGTAGTCAATTCCAGAGTCTGGGAGTCTGTGTCAGGAAACTATCCCTCCAGCATGTTTTGTTCATTGTGATGACAAGGTTTAGACCCTGGAGCGTGTGGCTTTGAGGGATTGGGATTTCAAGTGTAGCATGTCCAACAGCTCTGGGTTTGACATGGCCTTGTATGTTAAGCAGAGATCACCTCTGAGTAGATGATATGTGACAGAGTACATCTGGAGTTTTTTTTAAACGGTCAGCATACGGCATCTGCTTTAGGCCTGTAACTCTTTTAGTGAGGTATTTCTGTGGCCTTTCCAGTTGTTGCAGATGCCTTGAGAGGTTCATACCAAAGGGGACATTGTATTCTATAATGGGTCTAATGAGGGATGAGTACAGTGGGACAATGACCTCCTTTTTTCTGGATGAAAAGCCCTTAGTGATGAGGTGTGCCACACAGAAGGATTCCCCGACTGTGGTGGCGATATGGTTATCGAAGGCGAGACCTCTGTCCATCTGTGTCCCCAAGTCTCTTATCACACTTTTGGTGTTTAGTGTACTGCCACCTATGTGGTAATTCACGGGTACATGTTTTTTCCCAAAGGGGATAACTATACATTTCTTGGCACTGAGCTTGAGACCATAGCTCTGGCACCAATCATCTGTTTCTGTAAGGCCCTTTTGTAGAATATCCACATCATTTGGGGATTCGATAATGGCTCCCAGTTTGCAGTCATATGCAAACTTTGTTAGCCAGAGTCCACTAGTGTTGGCCTGTACTTCAGAGAAGTAGATGCCAAGCAAGAGAGGTCCCAGGACTGAACCCTGAGGTACTCCACTTGTCACTTGTCTGGAGCTGGATTTGGAGTTGGCTACTTTTACAGTGTGGGTTCTGTCAGTAAGCCAGTTGGCAACCCATCGAATGACATAGGGATTAATGCCCAGCTTATTAAGTTTATCTATGATTCCAGAGTGAGGGATGGTGTCAATGGCCTTGGAGAGGTCCAGATAGGCTGTGTGGACCACCTTACCCTCGTCCACAGCTCAGGAGACTGATTTGAAGAAGTCAATCAGGTTCAGGAGACAAGATTGGCCCTTCACGAACCCAAACAGGGTGGGGTCCAGTGTTTGAAGGTTGTCAATGTTTTTGTTTATAAGTTCCATGATATGTTCCATGGCCTTGCAGATCAGGCTCGTCAGAATGATGGGGCAGAAGTTCCCAGGATCCAAGGTGGATCTCCCCTTGTGGACTGGGATAACTACAGCTGTGCGCCACTCAGTGGGCACGAAGCCTGAGGTTTGGCTATGATTAAACATGACACTTAGGTGAGGTGCCAGTTCATTTTGTAGTTTATGTAGTACACAGCCCTTGATGTCGTCTGGTCCCATGGATGCTATATTCTTAGCTTTGGAGAGTACAGTTTTTACCTGTGTGGCCGTTATTACCGGAATTTGTCAATCTTTCGGTATTGAGATGGGCCCTTTAGGGGATGAGAGGTGGGTGAAGTTGGCACTGAATCAATCTGCCAGAATATTGGCAATATCCTTGGGATCAGTATATTTAAAGCCATTCTGTTGTAGCTGTATGTTAAACAAAGCCCCTTTCTGGCCCTGTTTAAATGCAATTTGGATGATTAGATAGGTAACCGGAAATTCACCTCACGGGTTTCCACCTCTGTCCCTCATAAACAGGGGCAATAGGTGCTGATTTTAGTGTCTGCTTGAACCACACACCATTGAGAACACGGGTGGAACTTGGGTAGGCTTGTAAGGGCCCTGGCGCCATTAGCCTAGTAACCTCCTATGATCTTATAATCCCCCCTCAATCAAATAACCACCTTCAAGAGCTTGATTAGTCACCACTTTAGTTAATAACAGTACTGTCTGTATAAAGCAGGTACCAAACTGATTGCTTATGGTATTTATTGTTTAGCTTCTGTTTGTTTGATGTTGGCTGTGTAGTTTGTCATGGATTTAACGATTTCTTGACTGAGGCCCAGAACAGTACTGGATTACTGGTGTGTGCGTGCTTTGATTGGTTGAGTAATGGGTTTCTTAGTTGTTTCTAAACTAATACAGAAGCATCCATTTTTTTTGTGCAGACCTTCCAGGATGTCTCAATGTTTCATGAGCTGTTTAGCTGCTAAGGATAGCTATGGGGCAGGGTTAGCTTTGACTCTTCATTCTGAGTGGGGCTTGTAAGTTTACAACACCTAGGGAGATTTGGGTGGACTCACAGGTAGCATCATCTATGGGGAGACTCTTCAGTGACTCGCACCCCAGTTAAGGAGATGTAATGTAGTAATAAAAGTGTCTTTCATAAAAAGTAGTAGGTTTTCTTACCAGGCTGTAATTGTGTGTTTTGGGGCTGCTGCTTTGGTACCTTATGGTGTAGACTGGTTAAGTGATCACTTAGCCGGTCTCTGACAGAGTTCCACTGGACATTTTATTTACAGAGGATATAACCTACTACTCAAGCTTTGGTTGTCTGGTTGTATCTTGGTAATCTCTAGTTGATGTGGTTGTAAGCTGGATGAACTTTTATAGGTTGGATTTTCAGACTAATGGTTTCTTGAGTTTTTTTTTTTTTTTTTTTTGGACAAAGCCCAGCAGAGGATACCTCCCAATGTTTTTTTTTTTTGTTGTTGTTTGTTCTGTCTAAACTTATAATTTTATAGCCTGGCGGGGCAATTTCTTCACTTTTTGTTTCCTATAGGAGCCAGATTTATGTGGCAACTAAGATGTCTACAGTGTGCAGTACTACCCATGCATGCACTTCAGGGAGTTTGTAATAAATACTTTGTAAGATGGTATGGAATACATGAAGGCCAGGGCTGTACTGTGGATGAAGTGGTAGCAATAGAGGAGCTGATGGAGATATACACTCTGGTGCCCGATTATGTCGAGTTAGACCTCAGTTTGGGTGGACATCACCACTAATTTTTATGGTTAAGAAGGTATGACAGTATTGGTAGAGGCATTTTTCCTTGATTTTATACTTTATACTCCGTTTATGAGTAAATGGCTGTTGCTTTGGATAATTGTACTTGAATATGACTTTTACAGTTATCATGAAATATTTCATATGCCCTAATAATTATCCATTTTAAAAGCAACTTTTATTCTAGACTTTATTAAAAATTGTACAACAGTTGGTCTTTCACATAGCACCACCCACATTTCTCTTTGCCTTATGCTTTTGTCATCAATCCCTGGTAGGGAAAGCAGTCTCTAACCTTTTTGAAAGCTCGAAAGGCCAGACCACCAAACGTGGTTCTAAGGACACAACATCGAAACCCCAATTTCCCCCACATGAAAGTTTTACCAGGGTAAGTAAACACTTGTCAAACATGGAGAAATACTCCTTTTTCACCACTGTAGTGCGATCCTGGAGTTGGTATATATAGTTGGCGGGTGTAGCGCCCCGCCTAGGTGGGGTTTACATACTGCGGTGTTCCATGCAATTTTGGGCAAGTGTTTACTTACCCTGATAAAACCTCCACGTTCAGGAAATCAAGGTTTTGATGTTGTCATCTCATGAAAAACACACTTGGCAATCTGGCCTTTCAAGCTTTCAAAGTACAGCCATATATATCTCATCACCATCATCATCTTCTTTCGGCTGCTCCCGTTTGGGATCGCCACAGCGGATCATCTGTTTCCATTTCTTCCTGTCCTCTGTATCGTGCTCCGTCACACCAACCACCAGCATGTCCTCCTCTCACCACATCCATAAACCTTATCTTAGGCCTTCCTCTTTTCCCGTTACCTGGTAGCTTCATCCTTAGCATCTTTTTCCCAATATACTCAGCATCCTTCCTCAGCAAATGTAAAAACATCCAGTACTACATCAAAAAAATGAAACTTTATACTGGAAATATTTTTTTATGAATCAGTTTGGCTAAGTAATTAAACCCTGAGTTTTTCAGAGCCAATAAACATGTTACCACCTACCAAGCTAAAAAGTTAATTCTGCAGCACAGCTTCTGCCATGCTTACTGATAAAAATAACTTGAAAAGACATTGCTATTCTGGGGATACCAGCAGAAAAAGTCTTTCTGTGTATCTTGTTTTTAAAGAGCCTAAAAGGGAATTTGAAACAATATACTTGTTTAGAAGAATGGTGCAAATCCACTAAAAAAATTTGCTTAGGTCGGTTTTAATTTGAAAGCTGAACTACTAAATTTTACATCTTGATGTTATCAAAAATTATCTACCCATTCGTCTACTGCCATCCTGGCCCTGACATTTAAACTGCTTACCTGCAAGGGAGTCTGGTTGCTAGAAGCACAAGTACCATGCAAAGCAGTGACCAAGGAAAGAGCCACAAAAAAAAAAAAGGGGGGCAGACAAAAGAAATTCAACACAGAATAAAACAGAAATCCTAAAAGAATGGAAATAGTGAAAGACAGCTGGAACAGGGTTGAAGAAGGCAAATTTGCTGACAACTGCAAGTTGGGTGCAGCCAATAAATTCCCCACAGATGTAAATGTCCTCAAGGTTGGTCAGAGAGAGACAAATAACTGATGCCAGAACCATTGCCTAAAGCTCAATGCAAAAAATGCATAACTATACCCTTTGTGAAAACGGCCACCCATGCAAAAAGCAACACTGATTACACTCTCCTAAGAGTTGACCAGTGGCAAGGGACTCAGGAAGTCAGTTTGACAGTAACCTGAATTTTGATCACCATGTGTCCATGGTAGTAAGGTCCTTCTACGTGGCTCAACTCAAAAGTAAGGGCATGGCATCCAGATCTAAGGAGATAACAGTCCCACTACATTCAGTCCTCATTAGACCAAATAATAAAATACAATGCGTCCTTCGGCATGTATGTGACTAGACATCTGCAATGGCTGGAGTGGCAACAGAGGTTTCTCACTAAAAGAATGAGGGTGAAAATAATATGTCCTACACAGACTGCCTCAAAACCCTATCCCTGTACTCAAGTCTCCTACAGACTACTGAGGGGCGATCTATGCCTAACCTACAAGGCATTCTCTGAGCCAGCCCTGATGGATCTGCTAAACATTCGCAAGACAGAGCACAAAAATGACCCACTCTAAGGATCTAAACCTCATCTGTGACAAACAAAACATGTTGAAGGGACAGGTATGTGTCTAAGAGATAACCCCGGAGACTTCATTTGTGTGAAACAGAGCTCTTCCGTAAGTCTATTCAAACACGATCTGAACCAGTAGATGGGAAATTGCAAATTCACCCTTGGCTTGATGCCTGTGGCTTTTAGGGCATCTGCATACTGCCCCTGTCCAGAAGTCACAAGCATATACCAAAGCCATTCTAGCCCAAGGGCATTGATAATAGCGAAAATTGGGGCATGAATGGCAAGGCCGAAAAAGGCTCTATGGCTGTTAGCCTAGTAACCTCCTATGATCCTATATATGATCACTGCAAACACTGGGTCATATCGCACTGGATCCTGATCTGAATCCGAACTGCTCCATCCCCCATCATACTTTTATTACTCTGCATATTTGTTTATTAATGACCCTCCCCAGCCCTTTCATGCAGTGTGATACGAGTCTGATACCATGATACTGGCCACAGTTTTGAATGCTTATTCTCCAGTCATTCTGGATACCAAATGCAACCCGTCATCTACCCACTTTGCTTAGCTTATGTTTCTTTTGCCAGTGCTAAAGAAAAAATGAACAAAGATAAAACACAAACTGTTAATCCACTGTATACAGAATTTGTAACATTTTCTTTGGATTGATGCTTGTTGGGGAAATCCAACATCTGCTATCAATACTAAATCCATACATTCAATATCATCTATGCACAAACACCACTTTTCCTCTAAGCTGACTGCACATGAAACTGAAAATGCGACAATTAGATTTCTGTTCATGATGGGTATGTGGTTCTACAAACACACCTGTAAAATTTTACACACATTTATCACAAGCACTGATTGTGCAGAAGCACTCTGCATACATGGTTTCAAAAGTTTTATTTAACGCCTCATTAAGAGATATAAAATCTGCAACCACTTTTACAAAGAGGTTCTGCATAAATACTGAAAGCCATTAAGGTTTAACTGGTCAGCAGCTGTACATATATTGTATTTTTAATGTGCATCACATGGTGACAATGACAACTATTTGGATAAAGGAATGACATAATGCTGTTGTTGAAGTGTGTCCTGTTCAAGATGCTCATATTGCATAGTTTACTGATGAGGCTGCAGTGTCCTTCTACTGCCAACTGCAATAATAATCCTATTGGTCAAACATGTAGGCCCACTGGACACAGTCCATTTCCTGGGGTGAACCAGGAACAAGGTCCGGTTAAGTGACTTGCTTAAAGTCACACAGAAAGCAAATGAGGGCTGAGGGTATTAAACCCTGTACCACAAAAATGACAGCTTGCAATCTTAACCTCTCTAACACCTGCTGGAATTGATGCGAAGGTGGCTGCTCTGGGACCTTATTAAGCTAGTGAAGTGGTAACTCTGACTTAATGACAAAAATGTTAAGGTTGTGCACTTTTTTGTTAAAGTCATGCAGTTTGATAAAGTGAGCACTAAAAGGAAATAGCTGTAAGAAATGCAGGACACTGTGATAGTTGAAAAGAATGTTGAGATCATTAATGGAATGAATCAGTGAGTAAGTGGAAAAGGATCTTGGTATCTTAATCACAAAAGAAAATAATAACTCCTTCTAGTGAATATTGGAAGGGCAGAAGGCTTTTTTTTTTTAAACATATTAACTTGAGAGATGACCTGGTCTGAACAGCCTTGTATCCTTATTGTCAATGTTCTACTTGTGCAAGTATGGTACTTATGACACCTACCTAATATGTTTTCATGTAAGAAAATGTGCTATGCATGGATGTGCAATAAACCTCATAAAAATTAAAGATTTTACTCAATGTAAATAAACAGTAACAGCTAGAAAAATGCAACCCAAAGTTTATGCTGCACACAATGCACAATTAGTTCCACTTATAACCTCTCATTCACAGGGCACCATTAGTTCCAGTTGTAACCCCACATTCCCAGGGCATTATTTCAATTTGTAACCCCACATTTCCAGGGCGCCATTATTTCAATTTGTAACCCCACATTCCCAGGGCGCCATTAGTTCCATTTATAACCCCACATTCACAGGGCATCATTAAGTCTATGTAACCAAACGTTCACAATACACCATTAGATCTACTTGTAACCCAACATTCCCTGGGCACCATTAGTTCCATTTATAACTACATATTCACAGGGCACCATTATTTCAATTTATAACCCCATATTTACAGGGCAACATTTGTTTAAACCTCTCTTGCCCCAGTGATGTCACTGCACAAATATTCCAGCACCATTTTAAGGTAGTAATAAATAAGTGAGCAAAGACAAAATCAGGATCATTTATGCTTGGTGAATACAAAAGAAAAGTGATCATTACCTGCCAAAGATTTGCTATCAACAGAGTGCAGCACCATTAGAAGCTCCTCCATTACTACAATGTTTGTTCTCAAGGTGCACAAGACAGAGGTGTCTACTCATTGTATTTCTATACTAGGACTACAGATCTTTGGTGAGCTGTGTTTATTCTCTTTCTTACTTACTGATGGTACTCATGTTATTTCACACGGCCCAAAGGGTATACAAAAGCTCCACATCAAAACTATGAGGACTAAAACTGAGGAAGTTTGAAATTAAAAAAAAAAGCGAATTCTCAATATTCCAGAAATGCTGCAATCCCCTTAGCTATCAGATTTGGAGACAGGTGTTGTGGTCATCATGGTGAAGCCACCACAAGGGGGTACAAAACAGGGCCTCACATTAGAAATGTAAGAACTAGAAGTATGAGTTCTTGTAATTTTACAAGTGGATTTTGCAAAAACTGTACTTTTGGACTTTGTCATGATGCCATATCCCCACATGCAATATATTTGGATATAAGAGATGTGGTAGTACAACCACTGGGGGCTACAGGGTGCACAGCTTCTCTGTAAGAAATTACACTTAAAAAGGTTTTGACACTGTTAGGATGCCCAGATTTCCTCACATTGTTGATAGATTCTCATTAAAAAAGGACATTTTGCACACCTCAGCACCACAAACATAAGATCTAACTTGCTTATGTTATTAATGCATTCATTTCATAACCAAGTATGGCTCATGGGGGGGGGGGGGGTAGAAAGGCTCATATTTTTTAAAGGATGGCCATTACCAGTCAGTGCCCACCCCAAAGGTTTCCATCTTCCCTCTGGTCCACATCTTGTCTAAACTTTTCCAATTTTCAGTTAAATCTCCCAAGCCTCCCCCCAAACTGTAATGTCCTTACTCAAAGCTCTTGCTTTTCTTTAGCAATAGTTTCTAGAAGTCTCGTATAACATTGGTTTTAAAGGCTTTTCTCATGCCTACCTTTCTCCAACAAAGACATCAAATTCAAACAAATCATGAAGCCCCAAAATTGTAGGATACAATGAATGATATTGCTGCACTGTATACACATACACACATGTTGCACTTAC
Source organism: Protopterus annectens (assembly GCF_019279795.1). NCBI lineage: Eukaryota > Metazoa > Chordata > Ceratodontiformes > Protopteridae > Protopterus > Protopterus annectens. The sequence continues at coordinate 687,819,425 of NC_056729.1, read as the reverse complement.
TGCCTGGTTCCTTTTCACAGATGCAATGCAAATTAAACATGTGATAGCCCCTGTTTGAAAGGCTTCATTCAGGTATTGTTTTGTGCGTTCCAGTTCATATGCACCTCCACCTTAAACAAAAACAGAAAAAAAAATAAAAGCAAAAGTGAGGCTTAAAAAGTTCAATGCAACCATCAGCAAATTGTCAGAGTGCATGCATATCCACAAACTCAGTAAATAAGCAACAAGTATATAGTTTTTCAAGCTTGGTTACTGAAATTTATTTGGCTGAATATCTGGTGCACAATTCTCATCAATGAATAGTGTCACAAACTAGTACCAACATCTTCTAGAAACAAATTTTGCTTTCTCTGCCTTGCTACCATGAAAATAGTTTTCTGCCTGTAACAGTAGTATAATAAACTATACAGGTGTTTTCCATCTGTCTGGCATTTTAAAATAAACAAAACAACCAAAACTAGGGAAATGCAACATGGGGAATAGCTGCCATTCAACAGTCACCTAACTTTGGCAGTGACACCTCTACACCTCATCCCCAACAAAAAGTTACTCTTTTATCCGAGTCACACAAGTGATACTACAGTGCAAAACTGTCATAATTCGGAGATTTTGCATGGTGGCAGTAAGGTGCAATAGTCAAAGGATCTTTAAGGGATCATTGCTTCCAATGTCATATTAACACAGTTTAAACCATTTAACTATTTTAAATTCAGAAGGTGCTTAGCAGCATTAAATCTGTATGGTTTTGTTTTAAGAATTTAGCAAAGCGTATAACATGGCATTACGTGACATAATGCATATGTGGTCTTACTTCACCCACTGATTACACCTCAGGGCTACCTTCTAGTGTAGCACACTTGTTTCAATACCAGTACCATCAAGTACTACTATCAGTAGACTAACAGTCAGTATGGTGGTAAATGAAGATGCTCTTTAGTTTGCACACATCAAATGATACCATGAAATGTAGAATATGCTATTCAGAAATTATATCAATGCAGTAAAACACCAACACACCTTCCCTACACTTCTACATACAAATGGTGTCCAATTCTGCGAGTTCAACCCTCTGAAGTTGAGCTTCCTGACCACTTCCTACAGGAAATCACCATCAGTGGGGTCTCTAATCATACTGACAGGGATTTGCTTCCGGGGAATTTCCCCTTCCTTCTTGTCTGTGTGATCACGGAGGAGGTATCTACAGGTTTAGGCATGCAACACAAAGAACAAAAAAAGCGACCAGCTGAAGTCAGCAGAATGGTTCTTAACTGAGTTACTACTCAATGATTCGTAGGTGAAGCCACTATAATACAGGTAGTTTGAGTACCACGGCAGTACATCTAATACTAGGGGGCTCTAAATAAAGTGATACACAAATATTAGAAAACTGTAATTCAGTAAATGGGAAATCCAGCACTGCCCCATTTATTATTAATTCAGCTAGGCTGCATACAGGCGAATCGTACCAAGGATCAGTTTTTAGCCAGAACCACTTAAGCAGGGAATGTAAACAGAGAAATTAAACCACATACTTATACTTAAGAAACAAAATTCTTCATATAAAAAAAAAACAAGCATCATATGCAAATATTTTTAACTCAAGTTCTCCTGAAACAGAAAAATGTATTAAGTACAGAACGGTGGCACGAAGATAAGTGATATGTACCATATGATTCATACGGGTTTCTTGAATTTGTGAGGACCACTAATGTGATTCCTGGAGCGGTGAAACAGAAAATGTGAATGCTATACAAATCCTAGGCTGCAGTAGCATGGAATATATTGGGGGGGAAAGCTCTTGCAAATCTGGGAAAGATTTTAAGAAGCAATAAAAATCACAGTACCGACAAAGGTTTATATACTTAAATTATATCTTTCCTAGTAATAACATCTAGTCAGGGAGTTTAAAAGTAAGGTTATGCAATGAACTAATGCTTTTGAACTGTGTTGTAGAAAACCTTTAATAATTCCATGTGCTGTAAAAAGATCAGTGCATTCAATATTTTAGGAAACAAACCCAGACTTTTCAACTGGAAGGGCCTAGAGTAAAACTCAAATACTCTGGACACATAATGCAAAGAAAGATTCACTAGAGAAGACACTTATGAGAAAGACCAAAGGCAAAGAATGGGATGGCAGAGGCCAAGATGAAGTAATGAATATGACTTTACAAGAAGTTAAAGAAGCATCTATTGACAGACATACCTGATGTCCTAAAGTCACTGGAATCAAGAGACTAACACTTGACTAAACAACTTAGTATAAGTAGTTGGGGGGGGGGGGGCAGTAAATTTCCTCTGCTAAACTTCAAGAACACTGCATTGAGTTTCAAGATTCATAATATTTAATTGACAACTGCATATTATTTTACAGGTTTGTGAGACATGCAAATTACAGGTCTTGTGTTTTCTACAAAAAGCACTGAAGCTTAAATGAATAATCTCTTAGCACTGATGGTGGTCACCCAAGTTCAATTTTTTTTTTGTGTCATCCCAAAAGTGCTCTTCCCTCCCTTTAAACCAACTTCAAAAAGTGCCACTATGAAAAAACAATTTAAATACCACTAAATAAGCTACTCTCTCAAGGCTACCATTTAAATGTAACATAACACGATGTATAAAAGATGATCACTAAAAAAGTATGCCCTTACAAAAGGAAAGCTGATGCTCTTATGAAAGGCAATACAATCAAAATCGAAACTGGGGAAAGAGATTATAAATGCTGTTCTACTCACAAAGCATTCTGCTTCCCATTAAAAGTACAGCCAAGGTTTTCCACCTCCCTGATATGAAATGAAATCACACAGTATAACCGCCACATCAAGTCATCCTGTGGTATAAACAACCTTCTTCTTTCGTCTTTTCCCGGTTAGGGGTCGCCACAGCGGATCATCTGTCTGCTCATGATTGGCAGAGGAGTTTTACGGTGTCGAGTTGCCAGCCCGGCGCCCAACAACCAATAATAAGAAAAGGATGCAGGGACATTTGAAATGCAGCAAAAACATGATGACAAATTTATTTCAATTTTCCCATTTTAGTTATGGTTGTTCTTTATTAACTGATCTACTTTAAATTCAGCTTGGAAAGAGAAAAAGCCAAGGAAAAACAGACTTAACAGTACATGGAAGAACAGTTCCATATTTTGGGAAATTATCTGCAGAAGATTTTGTACGCAAAAAGAAAAGCTCTGTGAAATGCATAAGGTAATGGGAAGGGCAGTGAGAAAGAAAAGAGTGGAAAGCTTACCTCCGCTGTAGCTTAATTACACAACATGCTGCACTAATGCACTACAATAAAATGTTACTGCAATGCAAGGTACTAAATTTAGAAACAGCCTTATACCATCCACAACAGGGACAAGTAGGACAGTAACAACCATGCACTTAGGTGCCAAAATTAGGGTATCCTGTTGATGCTGTGTCAGTGTTGCCAGGCTGTAGAAAAGTTGTGAGAAAGTTACTCAGTTCAGCAGCAAAAGCCTTCAGTAAGTAGTATGATCATATGTTTTGGATACCAAGCATCTGCTTTGATCTGATAAAGCACCACTCAGTGGATGATAATGATCAGACTATCACCCGAATGAAAGTGCAAAATCTGCAAAGTGAGTAAAAGTTTATGCACATTTTATGTTCAGACTATTTCACCTGAATAAAAGTGCAATTGTGTGCAAATGTCTAAAAAGTGAGTACACACTAATGAACACTTTTCTTAGAGCAGATGGCAACAAAAAGACTCCCCACAGAGAAGGGAGAAGCGTGCTCAACTATGTGATGTAAGTGACTTGGACATCACGGCATCTGGGGCTTTGTAGCCATCTTCAAAACAGGCTTGAAAAGGCACCACCCAACACACCAAATTCAAACCTTTTGGTGATTCCTAGTTAAGAGTACTATAAGTACACCTGAATCCTGGAAAAAGTTGTACAGACTGGATGTTGCTGGCTCAAGAAGAAAGAAATAGGTCATAAAAATGCAGCAGCATAACCACTACAGCAGCAAAACGATGCTGGTGTGTTAGAACTAAGGTGTCTACTTGCAAGTTTTCTAATGGGGGAAGGGGTTGGCAGAAGGAAAGGTCATGACCTTACAAATACAAGGCACATGGTTTGATTGGCTAGGCTTGTGACAGGTTCCAAGGAAAATATTAAGCTGTCACTCTATAGATAAGTCCATTGAAAGGACTTATAATACTTGTTAACAAAAATCACTTCATTACAGCGAAAATAAAAGTAGAAACTGCCCTTTCCATAAGCCAGTCCTGTTGGCATAGAGGGCTAAGGCCCAGACAACACCCCAGGCATGCCAATCAAAGTTCAAGTAATCCCTCAGGTGCTGGTGCAGCTGACTGTGTGAGAGAGGAATAAGTCATTTGCCTGCTCACATCTTCATAGGTTCAATCAGCCCCAGTGGATAGCAGATGCTCCTGAAGGTGGGTGGAATGAGAACATGTTACTATGTAGGTGGGAATGCTTCCCAAACAGCACCAGTACATGCCCACCTAGATAACTGCATTCAAAAGAACCCAAGGCTTGAAAGAAAATGTCCTGGCAGAGGACAAAATATGGGACGCTGCACAAATCCTGGCCTAGCCTTTTCACTTCCCATCCTACTCCATTACTGATGGCCCCAGTCAGGAGAAAATGACAAAGTGATGTTTTGCTGGGGATTTTTTCCCCATCCCCTTTTCCTCCCACCAACATCTGCCCCATGGACAGGACTATAAGGAATCACAGGAGGAGATACAAAGCATTCAAAGGTCACCTGGAGGTGCTTGGGGAGAGCAGAAAAAAAAAAGAAATCCCCCATTCACCACATAGCTACACACAAAGTTCATAAGACATAAATATCTTCCTCACTATTGACAATGTAGCCACAATACTGCTATTTTTTCATTGATTATTTTAAACCTTTTCCAACACAGGTCAGCATAAGAGGTGCTGACGATTTACATATTTACATCACCAATATCTGAAACTTAAATGGAAAAATGTAATTAGAAATTTGTATAGTGCACAAATCCTGGCTATAACAGAAACACAAACTGATGAAAAAAGAAAGGGTCTCTCAATTAGAGCTTGCCTAGCAATCCTGCAGAAAGCATTACAAGTGTCAAGAAAGACCTCCACAGAATTAGGTGTGATCCTTCATGGGAAGGCATATACACCACATTTTCTTTAACTACTGGCCAATAGTACAGCTATGGAGGGGTGAGAAAGTCAACTGCTCCAGGTGGAAAGTGTTGGGGGGCACGATCAGCCAATCTCTGATCTTTCTTTAATGCAATACCAGTCTGCCCCAAGTGCTGCAGTGCTCCATGTGTAGTCTCATCATCGTCTTTCGGCTGTTCCCGTTAGGGGTCGCCACAGCAGATCATCTGTTTCCATTTCTTCCTCTCCTCTGCATCTTGCTCTGTCACACCAATCACCTGCATGTCCTCTCTCACCACATCCATAAACCTTATCTTAGGCCTTCCTCTTTTCCTGTTGCCTGGTAGCTTCATCCTTAGCATATTTTTCCCAATGTACTCAGCATCCCTCCACAGCACATGTCCAAACCAACGTAATCTTGCCTCTCTGGCTTGGTCTCCAAACCTTCCAACCTGGGCTGACCCTCTAATATACTTATTCCTAATCCTGTCCACCCTCATCACACCTAGTGCAAATCTTAACGTCTTTAACTCTGCCACATCCAGCTCAAACTCCTGCCTTTTTGTCAATGCCACCGCCTCCAACCCATATAACATAGCTGGCATCACTACCCTCTTGTAGACCTTCCCTTTCACTCTTACTGGTACTCGTCTGTCAGAAATCACTCCTGACCCTCTTCTCCACCCACTCCATCCTGCCTGTACTCTCTTCTTCAGAGTAATGGTGAGTGTGGAAGAGAGGTGAAGTACTGATCCCAAGTATTTAAACTCATCCACCTTCACCACCTCTACTCATTGCATCCTCACCATTCCTCTATCCTCCCTCTCATTCACACGCATATATTCTGTCTTAGTCCTGCTGACCTTCATTCCTCTTCTCTCTAGAGCATTATCTCCATCTCTCCAGGGTCGTCTCCACCTGTTCCCTACTCTCACTACCGATCACAATGTCATCTGCAAACATCATAGTGCACGGGGAACTCCTGTCTGATCTCGTCTGTCAACCTGTCAATCACCATTGCAAATAAGGGCTCAGAGCGGATCCTTGATGTAATCCCACATCCACCTTAAACGCATCCGTCACTCCCACCGCAGACCTCACCGCTGTCACACTACCCTCGTACATATCCTGTATCAGTCTTACATACTTCTCCGACACTCTCGACTTCCTCATACAATACCACAACTCCTCTCTAGGCACCCGGTCATATGCTTTCTCTAAGTCTACAAAAACACAATGCAACTCCTTCTGACCTTCTCTGTACTTCTCCATCAACACTCTCAGAGCAAACATCACATCTGTAGTGCTCTTTCCTGACATGAAACCATACTGCTGATCACTAATCTTCACGTCCCTTCTTAACCTAGCTTCCACTACTCCTTCCCATAACTTCATGCTGTGACTGATCAATTTAATCCCTCTGTAGTTACTACTGCACATTACCCTTAAAAATCTTAAAATTAAAAATCGGTACCAAAACACTTCTCCATTCCTCAGGCATTCTCTCATTTTCCAATATTTCATTAAACAATCTGGTTAAAAACTCCACTGCCATTTCAACTAAACACCTCCATGCTTTCACATGTATGTCATCTGGGCCTATCCTTACTTCCTCCTTGCTAATCCATTGCACTTCATGATTCACTTTCCCCACATCATCCAAACTTCCCTCACTCTCATTCTCTTCATTCATCACCCCCTCAAAGTACTCTTTCCAAAGCAAATAACTGCCAGTACACAGCTTGTTATCACACCCACAGTCACTGAAACAAGCAAAGCAAACAGTTTGTCTTTTTCAGTTGACTCCCTCTTTCTCCTTTTCTTCCTTTACTACAGTATCTTGCAGCTAACTCTAAGTTTGTTTGTGTCTTTCGGCTTTTCCCGGTTAGGGGTCGCCACAGCGGAACTCCAGTCCGCTAATGATTGGCAGTTGATTTTTATGTACCGGCTTGCCAGGCCTGACGCACAACCTTCAACGAAGGTACGCCCATTCACGCATGTCTCCACGCAGAAGACGCTCTAGCTGAGAATTGAACCAGACAGTGTCTTACTGTGAGGCAACAACACTACTGCAGCACCACCACTCTAAGTACTTAACCAAAAATTCCTTGGCTTGTGTAATGTTCCCTGTAACCGCCCAAGCTTCTATTTTACACTGTACAACTTATACAGTTAACTTTCTTTGGAAACCTTTTACCATAGCTGACGCTTACTGATTCAGTGGTTGGGCCCCAATCCATTCACCTACCATACCAGCAATTCCCACCCACCCCTTCCTAATCTACATTTACAATATCACAACTCCACACCTACATTTCTTCCAACCTATCTCTGCATCAAAACAATCAGAATATAACCCAATTGCAGTAGCCCTACAATTAGCATCTCTGAATCATTTGCTTTAAGTGCTACTGCCCAGCTTGCCCAAATGCTGTAACTATAACTACTCTTGCCCAGTAACATTTTATAGTGCAAATATCTTGAGCAAAATCTAACTTCAATATTATAAAAAATGGCTGATACTCTAATCCTACTTGTGTGCCACCTCAGCACATTAGCATACTTTATCAACTACCATACCTCCCAAATAAATGTAATAAATAAATAGTCCTACAAACCCATACTCACTACACCAACAGTTACTAAGTCTATCATTACAGCATCCACATTGCATCAGCAAACCTTCTTAGATTTTTTTTTTTGAATTACAGGCATCTTAAATCTAAGTATGTTACCATACAAAATCCTCATTAAAACTAATGTACAAATGCATTTGGCTACATACTTTCCTTCATAAAATTCCTACCTCAAAAATCAGTAGAGACATTCACCCAAACCCTCCACACAACAGCAAAAACCCTACACTAACAGCACAGCATTAAATGAACCATTCTCTTGTCATCTGCAACCCCAATTCCAGCCTTCTCTTCCTAAATATCAATCTTAGAAGGGTATGCAATAAAATCCAGGACAGACATACTTCTACTTCCACATATTCCCCGAACGTAATCACTGCTACAGAAACATTGCTGAAAAAAGACAAATGAAATTACTTCACTTGGTTTCAGTATAATTAGGCATGACAGGAAAAATAAGTGGGCAGGTGGAATAGGCATCAACTGCAAGAATTCCCTACACATAGCCGTATATGCACAGGAAATACCACAACTTAATGCACAACATAAGCAATTTACAGATGAACCAAAAAAGTTTTCAAGAGAATTGGGAAACAAGGCAAAAGGAATTGAAACACCATCAAAAAATGAAGGAATAGACACATTTTGGAGAAATATCTATGACTATCCTGTGGAACATAAAGATGCAGAATGAACAGAAGTAGTACAAGAATTAATAAAAAGTCTGAATGTACAGGACATTCAATGGGATGAAGTAACTGATCCTAATTGGAAAACCCCAGGCTCAGATGCAGTACCTAACGTCTGGGGCTAAAAATATTAACATTTTTATATGAAGACTTAGCCACGAGCAAGAACTATTTACATGTGCACCCCAAACAGACACCAGCCTGGCTAACAGGAAAACAATAGTCCTACTTGAGTGAACCTGCAAGCTATCCTAAAAGCTATACACCAACAACTTACCTTTGGATGACGTATAAACTATACATTGGAATTGATGCCAACAGAGTTTATAGTCATTTAGAAGAAAACTAAATCATGGCAAAGAGTAGCAAATGAGAAATCATATGGAGCAATGGATAACTTGTTTAATAAAGGTATACTGGAGGATTGCATAAAGGGGAGAAATTAAGTATGCCATGGAATGACTACAAAAACAGCATTTGTCAGTATTCCACATACATGAATAAAAGAGTGCTTAAAAACTGTGCAAGATACATCCCACACTGACTGATTACATTACAGCGGCCACGAAACAGTGGCAGACCACTTTGCAGTCAAGCCATGATAAAGAACAAGTTATTATGCCAGGGATAAAAATTCAATATTCCAGGGTGACCCTGTCATTGCTGCTCTTTTGTCTTGCCCTTAACCCATTACGCTGTGTACTTAGATTAGGTCATGGCTAAAATTTGACTCCCAGAAAACAAGTGTAAAGACTTCTCATCTTCATCTTCTGGATGATTTAAAATGTACAGCTCCTCAGATGAGGAACTGATAGCACAACTGCAAGTGGTCAAAACTTTTTCAGATGATATAAGAATGTCATTTGGTCCTGATAAATGTGCAAAAAAAGAAGTTATGTCTTACCATAACATTCCATCTGAGTTGGTGATCTTCTTCCAGTCATCACTGATGGGTTCGGTTCCGAGTCCTCGGAACAGAGTCGGCCTTATACCAAGCTCGCGTGCACCAAAAACTCTCAAGCTAAGCTGCTACCCACAATGCCCTTCACTCAGTTACCTCAGATCGAGTTTGCATGCAACATATAGAAGAACAGAAAGTCAGAGAACATCCCTGCGCAGAAACCCTGAAACATTACAAACACCCAGAAGATCCACTAGGAGCCTTTGGAGGGGGCCGGTGGGAGGGTGTGATGACTGGAAGAAGATCAACAACTCAGATGGAATGTTATGGTAAGACATAACTTCTTTATCTGAAGTTGTTAATCATCTTCTTCCTATTCATCACTGATGGGACAGAATCCCAAGCTACTTGGAGAACCTGGGTGGCCCTTATGGAAGAACATTCCCGAGAACCATTGAGCCAAAGGCCGCTCTTCCCCTGGAGATCAGATTCAATTTGTAATGCTTGATGGGGTTTAGCCCAAATGGCTGCTGCACAGATGTAATCCATGGAGGCCCTGGAGTGGAAGGCAACAGATGCTGCGATAGCCCTAGTTGAGTGAGCTTTGATTTGAGCAGGCTTAGATTCATTCGTAAGCGAAAATGAGAAGGTAATGCAATCCCTGAGCCATTTTGACAAAGTAACTTTAGATACTGCACACCCATTCTAGGACCAGAAAAAGAAATGAAAAGTTGGTCCGACTTGCGAAAGGACTTAGTCCTGTCCAGGTAGAAACGGAGTTGTCTATGAACATCCAATGAATGCAGGCAATGAATGCAGGCAGCATTCTCCCTTGTTCATATAATTTGGAAAGAATACAGGGAGTTCAATGGACTGGTTAATAAAGAAGTCGGAAACCACCTTGGGGAGAAAGGATGAAGTGATACTCTAGCCTTATGAAGATCAGATAGGGGCTCTTAATGCATAAGGCTTGCAACTCAGATATTCGTCTGGCTGAAGTGACTGCCCCCAAAAACAAGGATTTCCATGACAGGAATTTTAGATCACATGTTACAGAAGGTTCAAAAGGGGGTAGAGAGAGACTAGAGAACCCGGGAGAGATTCTATGCCTCCACCGGCTGCCTGATAGGAGGTCTGCTATGGAAAATTCTCTTGAGGAAGGTCTTGCAAAGTCGGGTGGAAATAAGCAGGACTCCATCCGAACCATTACAGAAGTTGGAAATGGCTGCTAAATGGACTCGAATGGTGGAAGCTGATGCACCATTGTCAAACAACTCAGAAAGATAGTGAAGAACAGTAGCTACAGGAGTTGAAAATGGATTTAGCTTCTGATTATGTGACCAGATAGAGGATCTTTTCCATTTGTCCCTGTAAAGTTTTCTGGTGGATGGTTTATGGGAGGGTAGAATAATATCATGGATAAATGAGGACAGGATTTCCTGCCTGGCAACTAACGGAAGTGGAGAAGCCAAGCCGTCAGCTTGAGAGTGGACAGATTCGGGGGAGTCGGCCCTTGTGGGTGAGATATAAGGTCCTGACAGGAGTCCAGGATCCAAGGAGGTTATAACAGGTGGAGGTTGGAGGAAGGGAAATACCAACAATGGTATTGGGAATACCACAAGTGTAAAAAGGGCAAATACCAACAATGGTACGAGAGATACCTGTGGGTAGAGCTAAGTAAGTTATTAAAGAAAAATAATAGTTTAGACAGGAAAGAACTCACAAACACTATAAAATTTGAAAAATACAACACTTAGCTGGAGAGCTCAGTGAAACTCTGCTATATGGCTGTGCGGCAAACGAGATCTGAGGTAACAGTGAAGGGCATTGTGGGTAGCAGCTTAGCTCGAGAGTTTTTGGTGCACGTGAGCTTGGTATAAGGCCGACTTGGTTCCGAGGGCTCGGAACCGAACCCATCAGTGATGAATAGGAAGAAGATTAACAACTTCAGATGCACCCTTTAAAGCAGAAAATCTGCAGCACCAAGAAAACAGCAGTCCAGGACAGGAATGTGATATACAGAACTTGAGCAAGAGGGACTGTATAAATATTTGGGAACTGATTATGGATCAACAATAAAACATGCACAAATGTGAATAAAACTTGGTAAGGAATATTTTAGAAGACTAAAATTAACACTGAAAACAGTGCTGACATCCAAGAACAAAGACTAAGCTATAAACCAATTTGCTCTTCTTGTCCTAACTTACACTTCTGGAGTGACTGACTGATCCCAAAAGGTGTTGGATCGGTTAGACAGGAAAACAAGAAGGATGTTTCATGTTTATCAAATGATTTATAAAAATCTGTGTATCCCAAGACTATATATTTACAGCTCTGAAGGAGGTAGGTCCTCCTTGAAATTGATTACATGTACAGATCTGTAATCATAAGACTACATACATATCTGCTGACCTCACAAGACCCAAACATAGTGAAAGTTTTAAAACATGAAGCGAATAAGTCTCAGATAACTTCTTTGCTTAGTTTAGCAGAAGCACATCGGTCTCAAGCAGGTATAGAAATTCAAACCAGAAGTATATATAAAATCAGGCAGCAACTGAATGCATTGTTTCTTTTGTTTTTTGCCACAAAGTGAAGGGACCAGTTGAGAAGGGAAGAACTGTGGAAAATGCATAAATATAGTTGCAAGTACATGAAACTCTTGGAATAACCTTGTATTGATCAGGATCGAATGCAGGAATGGTTAAGGAGAGGTGAATTTAAACAAAAAGACAAAAGGTTAATATTGGTTGACTACGTACATGCTGGTTTACAAAGTCCACTGAACATGTGGGAGAGACAGACAAATGTAGGTTTTGTAAAAACAAAACTGGAAACAGTTGCACATGTTGCTGGTTGTGATATACTAATGGCAGAAGGACTGTATACTGAAAAGCATAATAATGTGGCAAGACTGTTGCATTGAGGATTGTCAAACATTAAAGTAGCTGAAAAACATTGGAAACATGAGCCACACAGAATTATAGAAAATTATGAAGTTTTTATCACATGGGATCACCCACTACCAACAGTTTGAAAAACAGATATAGTTGTCCATGAAATGAAGACAAAAGTAGCACTGATCATTGAAATTGCTACAACAAGTGACTATAGTGCCTTATGTACAAAGAGACACAAAGTCATAAAATACCAGGATTTGCAGGCAGTGTGGAAGAAGGATATCCAGACAGTTCTAACAGTAGTAGGAGCAATGGGTCTTATAAAAAAAAAAAAAAAAGAATTTACAATTGTACTTGGATATGTTAACAAAAATCCACCTCCATATGAATTGCAGGAGTCATGACTGGAAATATGGTGGGTGCTGCCAAAAGCACTTTTGGCTAACATCTAAGACTGAAGCAATACTAATTTCATGAACTTTAATCATACTTTGACTTGGGAATTGGGTCCATTCCTGTCATGGTATTAGAAACCCAAAAGACTTGGAGAAATGAAAAAAAGAGAGATACCACAACTTAATAATGTGGAACTCCTTATAGCACATCTCAAAATCAATAGCAAAACACTTTTAGTAGTTATATATATCCCACCAGGTAAAAACATTACCACTATTGAAAATATCCTATACTGGATATCTCAACATATACAACAAAAAACAATACTACTATTGGGAGACCTAAATATAGACTTGTCAATTTAATCACAGGAAGTTACTGGGCTATTGGGCCTGAGGCCCTTACAAGCCTAGCCAAGAATTTAGCCCATGCTCCAACAAGTCAGCACCCTATGCCACTACTGTCCAGCAGGGACACAGGTGGAATCCCAGGGGTGTATTTTCTGTTTCCCATCCAGGTTGCACTTAAGGGTTAAGGAAGTACTCTGCTTTATATGGAGAGGGAGTCTATTCCACAAAAGGGGGAGTCTCTGGGACACAAATCTGTCCAGTCAACAAGTCCTACTGATGTTACAGACCAGGTTGAGGTCTCTCATGTGTGTTACTCGAGTAGAGCTTGACTTGCGGATATGCAACAGTCCCATCAGGGCAGGTTCTGAGATTGTTTTGTATGCCAGAGGTCACTTCTAAGGAGTCTGAAGGAGACTGAGTAGAGGGACAGGGCTTTTAACCTTATCTGTGTAGGGTAGATATTTGAGGCCCTGGATTCTCTGAGTGAGGAACCTCTGTGGTGTCTCCAGCTGCTACATGTGTTTTGTGAGGTACATGCCAAAAGGGGCACTGTACTCAATAATGGGTCTTGGATGGGAATAATACAGGGATGTTATGAACACTTTGTCACTGGATGAGATACCCGTACTAATGAAGTGGGCCATGTAGAAAGCTTTCCGTACAATGGAGGCAATATGGTGGTCAAACGTACGTTTACCATCAACCTGGGTGCCCAAGTCTCTCATGACTGATTGTGTGCTTAGGTCCTTATTATCAATGTGATTAATTTGTGGGGATGTCACTCTCCCCAAAAGAGATAATGATGCATTTTTTGGAATTCAGTTTGAGGCCATGTTTCTGGCACCAGTCATTTGTTTGGGTGAGACCCTCTTGGAGGATGCCCACATCACTAAGAGAATTGATGACAGCACCCAGCTTACAGTCATCTGCAAACTTGGTCAGCCATAGCCCACTAGACTTGGCCTGCACCTCCGAGAAGTATATCCCAAACAGCAGAGGCCCCAAGACCGATCCCTGGGGTACACCACTTGTTACAGCTCTACTACTTAATGTGGTTTCCCCTATTTTGACAAGGTGGGTTCTATCACTGAGATGGTTTGCTATCCATCTGGTAACATATGGATTGATGCCTAGGTGTGAGAGTTTATCTATTATACCCAAGTGGGGAATAGTATCGAAGGTTTTGGCCAGGTCAAGGTAGGCGGTGTGCAGTCTTTCCCTCATCTATGGCCTTGGTAACTGTCGCAAAGAAATCGACCACATTTAACAGGCATGAACTCCCCTTGACAAAAACAAACTGTGTGGGATCAAGTGTCTGAAGATTGCCAATGTCCTTGTTAATGAGGTCCATGAAAATCCACTCCATGGCCTTGCAGATCAAGCTAGTTAAACTGATGGGTCTATAATTTCCTGGCTCGATGGATGCTCCACCTTTGTGCAAAGGGATGACAGTAGCGGTCCTCCATTCGGCTGGGACAAAGCCGGTACTCAGGCTTTGGTTGAATAAGGTGCCTAATGGTGCTGCAAGTTCCTGTCAGACTTCATGTAGGATGCAGCCTGAGATGTTACCGGGTCCCATTGAAGGCTATGCCAGTAATGACTTGCTCCCTAGAGATAAGGGGAGGGGGGCTGGTACTACAGATGTCCTGTTTTACTGATGGGGGGACAGAGGAGAGAAGTTTTAACTGAACATGTCTGCACATGTCTGCCAGAAGGGTTGGCTATATCTACTGCGTTTGTGTATGTGGTGGCCTTGACCACCAGTTCTGAGCAGATCTGGGTGCTTCCCTTGAGATTGCGGACGTATGTGAAGAAGGCCTTATGATTGTCTTTAGTAAATGTGGCCAGTTTGGACTCGAGTTGCTTTGAAGTATTTCACTAGTGCTCTTATTTGCTTGTTCAGGCTAAGGAGAGATTTTTTTCAATTAGGCACCTGCGCCTTCTTGGTCCTAAACAGCATTTTTTTTTCCCCTTTTATTATACAGTTTATTTATTGTAGATGTCCACCAGACAGGTTTACTCTTCCTTGAGGAGGAAGATTTTTTCCTGACTAGTATTCCTGATTCCATACAGCTATGTAAATGCTCATATAGTATTTTGGTGTAGGTTTTGTTCATATGCGCTAGTTCCTATGGAGGAGGAGGGGGCTGTGAAGCTGTTTATACCTTCCCTCAGGAGGTTGTAATCAGCTTTGGAGAAGTTTTTTTGTTTGACCCTAGTTAGGGGTGGGGGTCGGGGGAGATGGTGGCTTCGAAAGTGACTGCTTTGTGGTTGGTAGGGATTCTGCAGTGGTTACTCATGTTGGTTAACACCAAGTCCAAGATATTTTCACCTCTTGTGAGGGTGTCAACCAATTGGTCCAAGGTATATGCATTGATGAAATCAAAGGAATCTCTGGGCATTTTGTGTTTTGGCATGAGTATTTCTTCCACTCTATGGCTGGATAGTTAATGTCGCCCAGGATCAGGGTAAAGGGTTGAATCTTGATAGATTCGAAGACGTCCAGATAGGTGGAATGGGCATCTTGAGTCAAAGTTGGAAGCCTATAACTAGCTATGATTTGAACAGGGGTCTTTGTCAATTGTTAACTGCACCTGGAGTGTTTCTCATGCATCAAACTGTTTTGACCAGCCTAGAGGTGTGTATATCTTTTATATATATATTGCAACTCCACCTCCGTTTGTTTTGGTGCCCACGGTTTGTGGTCTGAATGAATGACAGAATGAGGAACCTGGTACAGCTGGGGTGCTCTCCACAGCTTTGATCCAGGTTTCTGTGACTGCACAAATGTCAGCTAATTTCAGGGTTAAGAATGCTTGTAATGAGTGCGGTTTCATGTTTAGACTGCTAGCATTTAGCAACATGACCTTTACTTTACATTTTCACATACAATTCCTAAAATCTGTACAGCTTTACACAGTTTATTACATCAGTTACTAGAGTCCAGAAAATACTCATAGGCAGTCAACCTTAGACTGGATTCTTACAATTACTAATAGGCCGAACAAAATAAGGGCAGTCAGCAGCCTTCCAGACAGCCTAAGTGACCATCAGCCTACTTACACTCTCAAATGGTGGAAAAAAAACATAAATATAGTTGCAAGTATAGAAAACTTCTGGAAGAGCCTCAAGATGATCAAGAATGAATGCAAGAATGGTTACGGAGAGGCAAATTCAAACCATGAAATGAAAGGTTAATATTGGCAGTCCAAGAAAGTGGGCTACGTACACGCTGGTTTACAAAGTCCACTGAACATGTGGGAGAAAAAGACAAATGTAGGTTTTGTAAAACTGAATTGGATACAGTCACACACCTTGTTGCGGGCTGCGACACACTAATGGCAGAACGACTGTATACTGAAAGCCATAACAATGTGGCGAGACTGTTGCACTGGGGATTGTGCAAACATTATGGTATCAAAGTGGCTGAAAAACACTGGAAACATGAGCCACAAAGCATTATAGAAATGAAGTTTATATCACATGGGATCACCCACTACCAACAGTTCAAAAGATAGATGCTAGAAACCTGGGTATAGTGGGCCAAAAAAAGAAGACAAAAGTAGCATTGATCATTGAAATCGCCACATCCAGTGACTACAGCGTACAGAGACACACAAAGTCATAAAATACCAAGATCTGCAGGCACAAATGAGAGCAATGTGGAAGAAAGATACCCAGACAATTCCAGTAATAGTAGGAGCAATGGGTCTTATAAAAAAGAATTTACAATCATATTTAGATACGTTACCAATCCATGTAACCCTGTACAAATTGCAGGAGGAGTCACTAATGGGCACACTGCAGGTGCTGCAAAGAGCACTTTTGGCTGACATCAAAGAGTGAAACAATACTAACTTCACAAACTTTAATCGTACTTTGACTTAGAAATGGGGTCCATTCCTATCATGGTATTAGAAACCCAAAAGACTTGGAGAAATTAAAAAGTGAAAAGTTACAATATCCAAGATAATCATATAATTTACAACCAAGTTCTAACTCAGAAAACTTTGACAAACACACACACACATCAAATCCTTAGGAGAACAATAATCTTCTTCTTTCAGCTTTTCCCGGTTAGGGGTCGCCACAGCAGATCACCGGTCTGCTCATGACTGGCAGTGGAGTTTTACAGTGTGGAGTTGCCAGCCCGGCACCCAACCTTCCACAGAAGGCACACACATGCACACACTAACGCTTAGGGCCAATTTAGAGTGTCCAATCCACCTATAGCATGTCTTTGGGATGTGGGAGGAAACCGGAGCACCCGGAGGAAACCCACGCAACCACAGGGAGGACATACAGACTCTGCAAAGAAGGCACCCCAGCTGAGTATTGAACCGGAGAGAATATAGCTGGAAAATACTAAAATCCATTCCCTTGGACTCTGCTGTCTCACATTTCAATAAGATATTCCTAACAATTCTCCATAACATTGTCCCAGTACGTATTAAAATGGTCAAATCCAATCCTGTACCATGGCTAACTAAAGAAACAAAGAAAATAATGTTACAGCTTGACAAAGCCTGGAAACAGTTGCTCAAAAATAGAACACAAAATATATTTCACCTTTTCAGACAAATAAGGAATAGAACAAAATACCAAATAAAACATGACAAGCAAATTAAAAAAAAAAAATCATCATAACAACCCAAAAGTCTTCTGGGCATCCATAAACAAACCTTTACATCCAGGCCAAACTACCACCAACCCCCCGATGCCTACATCAACAATACTGATTCAATTCCCACAGTTTAACAACTATTTTGTACAGATCATATTGTCCCTCACAAACATTAATACTTCCACTAACCTCTTGGTACCAGCAGCCTCTGCTAAATATCCTCAGCTATTTGACTTAAGCCCAGTACCTACCTCCACCATTAAAAAACCCTACACAAGCTAAATCAACCACCCTACCTGTTGACCAACTCCCCTCACACTACTTAAAAATGACTACAGATGAAGTTGCTTTTCCAGTCTCTACATTGATAAATAGATTTATATCCCAAAAATATGTTTCTTCCATCTGGAAAAAATCCATTACTATACCTTTACACAAAGGTGGCAAATCTACAGAGTTTAATAACAACAACAGGCCCACTGCAATCCTCTCTCCCCCTGTCAAAAATACACTCATGCACAGCTTCTAAAGCACATAAATTCAA
Source organism: Protopterus annectens (assembly GCF_019279795.1). Classification (NCBI taxonomy): domain Eukaryota; kingdom Metazoa; phylum Chordata; order Ceratodontiformes; family Protopteridae; genus Protopterus; species Protopterus annectens. Next base: position 687,801,237 of record NC_056729.1, on the reverse strand, counting down.
ATAATCTGCTCTAAGAAACACAGCATGGTTCAGACCCCACCACAGCAAAACCACCACCCTCCTTCACTAACACTATAAACCAGCATAGGAACAATGGTAGCCTAGTATTAATTGTGTTCCTAGACTTGTACAAAGATTTCAACACTATCACACCAACATTTACTCAAACTCTTCTATAGGTCTCTCTCAATCCTCCCTTAAATGGTTCCTTAGTTATCCATCTAGAAGGCAACAATCAATCAAATGGCAACAGGACATCTCTTCCAGTTAGCATATGTGTCCCTCAGGGCTTTATCGCCAGACCCCTTCTTTTAATATTTTTATAAACAAGCTTCACACTGCTATACATCAAGCAAATATAGTACACTACATGGATAATTCAAATTTAACATGTACAGCCCCCCACAATATCCAGACTACAAGAAATGACCCAAATTTCTTTCTCTTCAATCGAAACCTGGCTGTAAATTTTAAACCTACTCCTTAATCCCAATAAAATAAAACTGATGTTGTTCACTCCAAAACATTGTTCAACCAAAAACAATCTTTCTTGGTTACATCTGCAAATAATATTAAAATTAAGGTAGTACCACAGGCTAAATCACTGGGGATTTTAATAGATGGAATCTTAAATTCGATCAACCCTGGCTCCCTTTACAGGACAAAACAGTACCTTACAGACCTTCAAGAAAAACCCTAGTCTCATCCTATTTGCTTCCAACTCTCTTACATGCCTCACCTATTAATACAAACCTAAGTTCTACAGTAAAATCCAAACTAATGTCCTGCTAACAATGAAGTGTAATAAATTTCTACTCAAGCGAATAATTCACTGGAAGACTCGCTGTACTCCTGTTCCATCTCACACTGGAACACCTTCCCTACCCAAGGAAAAATGATTAACAAATTCCCAAGCTATAAAATCCAGCTCCAACACCACCTTACCCAGTCTTGGTCATGCTCATGTTCATCACCAGGGTGAGACCTCTAGTGAAAGCACAAACTTATTACTGCTCATCACAAACTTTTGCCCTTCTCTACTTGAATCATTACAGCCCTAACAACTTTCTCACCTGCAACTGAATTAATAGGTTCAGAGGTGTGTACTAGGCTAATGGCCCTGGGGCCTTTACAAGCCTAACCTATAGGATTACCCTGGCATCATGCCACCCGACCTCATTTCCCAGTGCCTCTGTCGATTAAAGCCACTGGAGTGATCCCTGGGGTGAATTTTCTATTTCCCATCCACTCATCAAGATTTCACTTGAAGAGGGCCAATGAGGTGCTCGGCTTGACATGTATGGGAAGTCTATTCCATAGCATGGGCAGTCTATGGGTTATGAACTTGTCCCTCCAGCATGTTCTGTTGATTGCGGTAAAGAGGTTGAGGTCTCTGGAATGTGTGGTGCGGAGAGACTGGGATTTCTTTAGATGTAGCATTTCTAATAGAGCTAGGTCAGACATGGCTTTGTAAGTCAAGCAGAGATCACCTCTAAGTAGGCGATATGAGACAGAATAGTTGGGAGTTTTTTAGTCTGTCCATATAAGACAAGGCCTAGGATCCTCTTTGTGAGGTACTTTTGCGGCCTCTCGAGTTGTTGCAGGTGTCTAGTGAGGTACATGCCAAATGGGGCATTGTACTCTATGATTGGTCTAATGAGGGAAGAGTAGAGGGAGACAATGACCTCTTTCTTCCTGGATGCAAAACCCTTAGTAATGAGATGTGCCACATAGGACTTTCTGACTACAGTGGCAATGTGGTGATCAAAAGAGAGGTTGCTATCAACCTGTGTTCCCAGATCTCTTATAATGCCTTCTGTGTTCAGTGGACTACCATCGATGTGGCAATTCATGGGAACCGGGTTTTTCCCAAAGGGGATGATGACATTTTTTGGCAATGAGCTTAAGGCCATGGTTCTGACACCAGTCGTTTGTCTCAGTGAGGCCTTTCTGTGGGATGTCAACATCACTCGGGGAGTTAATAGCTCCCACAACCTGCAATCGTCTGCGAACGTTGTCAGCCAGAGTCTCTTCGTGTTGGCCTGGACTTCAGAGAAGTAGATACCACACAGGAGAGGACCCAGGACCAAACCCTGTGGGACTCCACTCATGACTGGTCGGCAGTCTGACTTGGAGTCCAATACTTTCACACTGTGGGTTCTACCTGTGAGCCAGTTTGCAACCCACCTAGTGATATAGGGATTGATGCCTAGCTTAGTGAGTTTTTCTACGATTCCTGAGTGGAGAATGGTATCAAAGGCCTTGGCCAGATCAAGGTAGGCTGCATGAACCACCTTGCCTTCATCCACAGCTCTGGTGACTGACACAAAGAAGTTGACCAAGTTGAGCAGGCATGAGCTACCCTTCACAAAACCAAACTGTGTGGGATCAAAAGTTTGGAGATTCTCTATATCCTTGTTTATTAGGTCCATGATGATGTGTTCCATGGCTTTGCATATCAGACTCATCAGGCTAATGGGGCGATAGTTCCCAGGGTCTGTAGTCACACCTCCTTTGTGGAGAGGGATGACTGTAGCAGGACACCATTTGGTAGGGACAAAGCCAGAGGTGAGGCTGTGACTGAACAGGGCACACAGATGAGGTGCCAGTTCACTCTGTAGTTCATGCAGAACACAGCCAGGGATATTGTCAGGTCCCACAGAAGCTGTATTCCTGGCCTTGGACAGTGCTGTTTTAACCTGTGCAGAAGTAATACCGGGTGCCTGGCAATCTACTGGTATTGTGACTGGTCCCTTGGTGGGGGAGACAGGGGTAAAGTTGGCACTGAATCTGTCGGCCAGTATATTGGCAATATCTGTTAGGAGGTACCATTGTGCAGTAGCTCAGAGCAAATCTGGGTATTGCTGTGGAGATTCTTTACATACCTATAGAAGGCCTTGTAGTTTTCTTTACTATCTGCTGCAATTTTTTTTCATACTAGCTTTAGAGGATTTGATGAGGGATCTCAACTTTTTGTTGAGACTGACAAGGGTGTCTTTCCAGTCTTGGGACTTCACCTTATTTCGCAACAGTTTCCTCCTTCTGTTGAAGAGTTTGTTTATGGCAGGGGACCACCAGATTGACTTCCTTTTTTGGAGGAGACAGTTTTGGTTCTGTTGGGTATGGTGCGATCCATGCATTTGTATACATGATCATACAGTGCACTAGTGTATGATTCAGCAGACATGCAACTGATCTCCATTTGCATGGGTACCATGAAGTTAGCCACCTCTATTTTTAGGAGCCCAGAGTTAGCTTTGGAGAAGTTTTCATGGTGGTTACCTTTGCAGGGGTAGGAGGGATGAAGATTTCCAAGGTGATTAGTTTGTGGTCGAATCTAACCAGGGAGAACTCGACTATTGGTGTAAAGCAACGGTCGCCCATGTTAGTAATGACCAGCTCAATGATGTTGCTACCTCTAGTGGGGATAAGAACAAGCTGGTCCAGGGAACTGGAATTTGAATTCTAGGAAACGTTGGGCAAGTGTACTGGTACATGAGTAGTTTTCCCAGTTAATGGAGGGGTAGTTGAAGTCGCCCAGTATGAGAGTATTAGGTTGGATCCTAATATTCTCCAGGGTGCTTAGGAATGTGGGGTGAGAGTCTTGAGACATGGTTGGGGACCTACAGCAGGCTACGACCTGAATTGCTGTCTTACCCAATGTTAGCTGCACCTAAGTATCTCAGATGAGTTATGTTGGGCTACTAGTCTGGAGGTGTGTGCATTCTTTATGAATATGGAAACACCACCACCTTTGGAGCTTCGATCCAAGTTCTGGGGCCGAAAGGTGTGGAATGAGTTATAGCCTGGTAGTGCAGGGGTGCTTTCTGCTGCCTTGAATCAGGTCTCTGTTATGACACAAATGTCGATGTTGTCCATTTTAAGGAGTGCTTCGAGTGAGTGCATTTTCAGATTTAGACTTCTAGCGTTGAGCAGCATGACCCTCAGATTACATTTGTTTGTAGCTATTACGGTGGTAATTTGGTATTTGGAACACCGCCTAAAAAAGCCACTATAGGGGTGGCAAGAGCCTTGACCAGTATCCAGAAGCCCAGTGGTGACAGATGCAGGCCATCTCTGGCAAAGCATCGACGTCTGTCATTCATGTCATCCCAGGCAGACAGATACTGGATACCCTTAGAATGATATCAGAAATTAAGCCAATTGTTGAAATCAATTTCTGCTTGTACTGTGGTATCATTCTGGGTGATGGTAGGATGCTGCTCAGGGCTAGGGTCATACCAGCCTAGGCTACATAATCCGAGAGCTCCTCCATGTCTCCTTTCATGTAGTCCAGGGAGGTACGTCTCAGGTCATTCACACCCACATGTACAATGTGTTGTTACTTTCTCCTTATTTTATCCTAGTGAGTGGGACATCAGTGTGCCTCACTAATCGAGTCACCTATGACTAGAGTGTTGGGCATGGTGTTTTGCCTTAGGGGCTCTGGTTGAGTGGCACGCTATTAAGGCAAGTTATATGTCTCATGATTAGTGTTGTATTGTGGTGGTTGAGTCCATTTCTGCCTTGGAGGTCTCTGCTGTTAGGGTAGATTTTTGAGAGCCTCCGCGAAGGTGGGTGTGTGGTTTGTGTTTTTATGTGAAGGCGGTGCTGGTGTGTGTTCTGGAGGGCTGTGTGTTCCATGTGGTGTGGTGCAAGTGTTGACCTTCTCTTAATGACCAGCTATTCCAGTCTTGGATGGAAAGTGTGTGGCTTCCAATTTGGATATATAAGTGCATCTCTTGCAAGCCTGAGTGTTGGGAGGCAAGAGTAGAGAGTTGTCAGTGTACATGAGGCAGTTGCTACACTGCCTCAGGATGCCCAAGTTCACCAGGTTAATAGGAGAATGCACAGGGGACTGACCTTTAGACATGCCTGGAGGGGTGGGCATCAATAATAAGTACTAGAACCGTTTCCTTGTAGAACATTTAGTGCTGGTAGCACTTTTGTGTGCTACAATAATTGCTGCAAGAAGTCTGCTAAAGTGCTTGACTAATAAGCTAGTAAAAGTGCAGGACAGGAGAGAACTAGTAGATCTAAGGGAAAAATTGAAGAGCACACTTTGGCCCTGCTCAGAAGATTACAAACAGTCCTGGATACAGCAAATCTGTACCTGGACTAGACTAGTTACAGGAAAGGCAGGAAAAACACAAATGCAGGCTATTAAACCAGAAAGTTGAAAAAGATGGAAAAACTGCCCAAACAAACCAATATACTCCAAGTTCTTGGCCAGAGACCACTCCTCTTGTGGTGGATAGGTTACCTTGTGCTTACCACTCCCACTGATAAGCTAGAAGGCTTCCCTCCAACACAGAAAGTCTTGGGGGGCCGAGAAGCTTACAAACAGTGCTGGATACAGCAAATCTGTATCTTCTGGACTACACTAGTTACAGGAAAGGCAGGAAACAAGTTTATTTATTTATTTTTTTAATAAAGTAGAAAGGGAGAAAGGAGGAGCAGAAGATAATTCAAGGTTAAGAAACTAAGTGGGTTGGCCTTCTCAAATGTTTTTTCTGTATCAGGTAGAATGAGCTAGCGACACTAGACTAGGAGGAGTGCCCCAGATCAAATTTACAGTAGGGGCGGGCAACTGCAAAGCCAGCAAGTATAAGAACAGGATACCAATAAGGAGGGACAGTGGGAAACTACATCAGTTATATGATACACTCCTTGGCAGGAAATCAGAACAAACAGAGGTTTACCACATGGAGAAAATTTCCAGTTTCACCCCCACCTTAAACACTTTTCATCTTGCTCTTTTTCTAACTGCCCCCATCCACCACTCTTGCACATCTCCTGTATACCTACGTTATAAACCTTCTAGATACACCAATACAGAACAGGCAGCTTAAATATAACCGATCCCATGCCATGTTCCCTCAGTCATATGCAATTACCACTACCACTCTATACAGTACTTATATCTTCAATCCCTTCCTACATAATTTTGTGACTTACTTCATTATACCTCAAATTCTTTACAAACTAAAATCTCTCTTGCTACATAATTTTACAACTTACTTCATTACGTATCTTGAAATCGTGAACTCCTTGTAAACCTTTCTTTACTGAAATGCAAGAACCCTGAGCTTCTTTACAATGTTTCCCTTCTGCGGTATCAACTCATTTACTTCTGTAAGATTTTACAGCTTAAACCAGTGGTTCTCAAACTTTTTCGATTCTCGGCTCCCTTGCTGAATCTAGGTTTTCCCAACCCCCAACCCCCCCACCCAGCGCCCATAAAGTGCATATTTCAACTATCTATTTATTTATCTGACATTTGTTTAACGAGGCTGCCCGACTGGACTAGGAGACCTGGGAAGAAAAGCTCAAAAGTTCAATAAAAAGATAATTTCCAAAAAAGTGTACATTCTGCTTAACAGCATAATTAACTTTTAAGTTTATAAGAGCAATCATTAAAATCTGTTCCTATTATTTCGCTCTGTCCATCATACCTCTCAACTGTATAGATTTTTTTCAGAACGTCCAGATTTTTGCCTCATATTTTTAGTCTTTTTCTCATAAAATTGCTTGTTTTCTGGCAAATCACTGGCAGATCACTGAGGTTGAAGTCAGAAAATAATGGCAGACAGTTGAGTTTCATACTTCATATCCTTCAGAAAATTCATGCTAATGCAAAACCTGCATTTCTATCAACTTTCTAAGTTTGTGAGAGCAGCCTTAAGTGTCCCTATTCTGTGCTTTTGTACCCCCACTATTTTTGGCTTTGTCCTGATTTCTTGATCTAAGCGGGTAAGAGGTATGTGTCCAGTGGTATGGACCAGACTTGCACAGACCTCATTGCTGCTGCCAGGGATAACTCTCACTCTTCACTCCTCCCCAATAACGCACAGACACAGAGACACAGACACACACACACAGGCACGCACACACACACAGGCACGCACACACACACAGACACAGGCACACACACACAGACACAGGCACACACACACAGACACACAGACACAGGCACACACACACAGGCACACACACACAGGCACACACACACACACACAGGCACACACACACAGGCACACACACACAGGCACACACACACAGGCACACACACACAGACACACACACAGACACACACACAGACACACACAGACACACACACAGAGGCAGCCAGCCACAGAGCCAGCCAGCCAGAGACAGACACACACAGCCACTTCATTCATTCCTGCATTCACACACACACACACACACACACACACACACACACAGACACACACACACACACACACACACACACACACACACACACAGACACACACACACAGAGGCAGCCAGCCACAGAGACAGCCAGCCAGAGACAGACACACACAGCCACTTCTTCATTCATTCCTGCATTCACACACACACACACACACACACACACACACACACACCTACTTCTTCATTCATACCTGCATTCATTCGCGCGCACACACACACACACACACACACACACACACACACACACACACACACACACACACACACACACAGAGCCACTTCATTCATTCCTGTATTCACTCACACTCGCCGCAAACTAGTAAGCTTAACTACAAAATAAACTGTGAACTGCTTGTGGTTTATTTTGCAGCTAAGCTTATTAGTTTGTGGCGCCCCTGTGAGGAAGTCGCAGCTCCCAAGGTCGCAGCAGCACACATTTTGGGAACCCCTGGCTTAAGCAACTGTATAGACTTATAATTGTTGATATAAATACTTTATTGTATATATATTTGTCTTATAATTATGTTTGCTGTTGCATTACAAGTGTAAGTGCTGTTTTTCTGAGAAGTACCTGAAATTCACTTGTTAATTTAAATGTACTGTGATGGAGCTTTTCTCCCCAGGCCTCAGCTGAAAATGGGCTTTGCCAGTCAGATTTTTCTGGTTAACAAATAAATAAAACAAAACAAAGAACTATAAAGTCGAGAGTTCCAAGACGGAAGCATTAGTGTATTCAGCTAAAAACAAAGCTCTGAATGGTTTAAATTAGAAAAAGCCTGCAAACAACTGTGAATTGTAAACAGAAATTGCTAACTGACGAGTCTGTGACAACCAGAAGACTGTCGATGGGAAAAAAGTGAAATAAAAAAAGGAGAGAAACTGTGAAAACTAAAGTGAGAGATTGAAAGTAGTGTAAGTAGTGTAGTAGAGCGGAGTTAGGAAAAGCAGATGATAATGGCAGCAAGGAGAATACTATTCTGTTATCCTAGTAACACAAGCTGTTCAAATACATTCTGAGATTTTCAAAATAAGCAAGTCCTTGTCAGAACATACAGAGATTAATAGAAAAAGGCTCATGGAAACAGAATTTATTTTATTGGCATTCAGAGAAAATAGTATGCATGAAAATAGCTGAAAAGGAAATAACAGAAAAATTGTAGAAGAGAAATTGGCTTAACTTGAGGACAAGTCACATACAGACAACTTGAGGTTTACAGCAGTATTTGAACAAACTGAAGGGAAGGACGTTAAAGACTTTAAGAGAAAATTCCTCAGCACATGGACTGGACCATCTATTGAAGACATTCAAAGACTAAATATTTCCAACATGACTGAGAAACCAGCCAAGACATAGAGATATCAACTAAAGGAGGAAATTCTATTTTGTGGAGGAAGGGAACAATCTTAAAGGTTGGAGATACAAGGGTTTACATGGATATTGACATTTCATTACAAACACAAACAGAAATGCTTTTTTTTCCCCACAAGACTCTGTAGAGAAATTCAAGTCTCCTATCTCCTTGGATTAAAAACCTGCACAGACCCTCAAAAAGCACAAGATGAGTTAAGAGAAAAACCGCTGGAGGCAGAATAAAGTGGTGAGGACACAAGCAACCAGTCAACAGGTGCAAAAAAAAAACTAACTACAGGCCTTTTAAAGAAGAGATTTCCTGCAAAGTTCCTCTCTGAAAATGATGGATAAAACAAATGAGAACAGTTTTCAGAAAAGTGGAAGACTGTAAAAAACATTGACTGGGAACAAGTGAATGAGGATGCTATTTGAAAAAAGGATTAATGTTCATATGGCAAACGATGTGATAGTCTTAAGTCTTAAAATGAGAAATTCATTGGTTTTAATATGTCATTCAGAATGCAAGCTGTAAGTACTTGACAGAAAATAACTATTCAACTACTATAAATAAATTTTAATTTTAAGTAAAATTTTCATATAATACTTACTTTACATTTATATTTAACTGAATGGAAGACCTATACTACATGCCATCTGATAAAACTGCCCATTTGCAAACTGCAGTGTCTTTTAGTTGCTTCCATTTTTAATAAAGGTACAATGACAATGGAAGAGAGGGGAACAGAAGTGAATGACAGAAGAATGAAAAGGAAGTCCAACATATTATGTGACGGAACTGACAGACACTTCTGTATAAAAGTATTTCTGGTAATGTGAGTGCTAGGACTAGGAATACATCCAAAATTAATGAGGTAAATACCAGACACTCAGTCTGCAGACCATTATAAACCTAGCAAAAAAACATCCAAAAGGTCCTTTCAACATCAAGGAGAGCAAGGAAAGACAGACCAGTGGAGAATTTGAGGCTGCTCATCCAATTGCCTAGGTTTACCCTGAAGGTGGCAAAGAAGTACTCTGACATGTCGTAAAAGTTTGCGACAGAGGTGAGGGAGACACTGGGGTATGAATTTATCACTTCAGCTCTGTCTTCTCTCTTGATGAAGGTTTAGTTCCAACCGGATATTTGAAGTATTGTTTGTTCTGTTAAGCAACAGGTCAGAGGGCTAGATCTTTCATGGCTGAAAAGGTTAGACACAAATCTTCACAGAGAAGTCTAAAGAGACTGAATAAAGATAGATAGAGAGGTGCCAGTCTGTCATGATAAAGTCTTTTAAGGATACTAATCTGTATAGTTATGAATCTCCGGGGTCTCAAGTTGAGTGACATGTTTAGACAAATACATGCCAATATATTCAATAATGGGTCTTAAGAGATAAAAGGGGAAATAAAGACTCCTCTGGATCTAAAAATTAGAGGAAATTTAAAACTTGCAGCAGAAACCATAGCCTACCCATTTTCCAATCGCTCTATTGCAGAAAACTATGTTCCTGAACTATGAATGCAGCGGTTTGCGTAGTCACCTCACAACAAGAGGTTCTCCGGTTCCATTCTTAACTGGGGTCCCATCTGTGCAGAGTCTACATGTCCTCCCTGTGTGTTTGAGTGGGTTTCTTCCAGGTGTTCTGCTTTCCTCCCACATTACAAAGACATGCATCTGGAGCGTCTCTCCCAGGTCTCCACTGAAAACTGGCTCATTCCAAGTCGGACTTTCCCGGTAAACAAATGTTAAATAAATAAAATAAAATAAATAAATGAATGAATGAAAAAAGTGCTTTATCTTACCACTTCATAAGGGTGGAACTTCCACTGAACTTTCAAATTACATGGCCACAGCAATCCTCTTTCAACTATACTAAATTCTTTAGAAATGTATTCACTCTCAACTCCTAAAATATTTGACCTATAACAGCATTCTCTCACCCACATAGCACAGATTCCATCCCAACCATAGTACAACTACTGTCCTACTCAGCTTCACTAATACAGTCAATAGTAGCAGGAACTCTGGTAAACTTCTCTCTTTACTCTTTCTTGACTTATCAAAAGCATTCAACACAGTATCACATCCAACACTACTTCAGAAACTCTTTGCACTAAGCATCTCATCTTCACCTTTTCTTTGGTTTCAGAGCTACCTATAAAAGTCAGGCCCTAGTAGCCTAATGGATAACACAACGGCCATCCCAAATGGGACTCTGGCTCAAGTCCCATTTGGGAAGATATAATCTTAGGGATCAGTCCTGGGACCACTCAATTTATTGAGGCAGGGTTACATAACAGTTAAGGTCTTCCAAATAGAGGGTTTGATTCTGCCCTCTCATTTTTGGCTAGGCTTGTAATGGTCTGCAGACTGATGTTCATAGATGATTACTAGACTAAGTAGTGAAATAGAAAGAGGATTACTCACAATTTTTACCTGGATCTTTGTGGGCCGCCATTATTCAATATCTTCACAACTTATCTTCACTCTGCCACAAAACATGCCACCCCAGTTTGGTATAGTCTTATTTAAACAGCTTAAAACCTTACAAAACCACAAGTGACAATGATCTTTCTCATCTTCTGAAACATGGTTAAACACGGCT
>NC_056729.1:687722562-687785062 GCF_019279795.1 Protopterus annectens | reverse complement strand
TGAAAAAGTAACTACTGTATGTCATTTTCTTGTCACATTTGTACAGAAGGACAGGTTTCCAGTACTCTTGGAAGGTAACTTACCTTCCTTGATAAGCTCAGATAGTCTGCTAGAAAGCTCAACCTTTCAAAATAACAAGGACAGAGAGAGGGACAGCTTTACAAATAAAATGCTGTAGGCTAGAAATAAACAGATCAGTGATTTACAATAGCTGTTATTCTTCCCAACAGAGTCTGCAAGATAGAAACATTGTTATAAGCTACATGGCTGCTAATGCTGAAAAGCACCTGTATGGCTTTGCAAAAATATGCATACAGTTAATATGTTTTTACTTCTTGGAGAAGGAAGAAATTATGTATTAAAAAAAAGTATCAGGTTCATTTCAGAGAACAGGAACACAGTGATAAAACCAGACTGTGAAGAACTAGTTTGTAACAAAGAATATAAATTGAACAGAAAACAATACAGTAAACTCTCAGTTAACCAGAACTCAAGCAACCAGCACTCTCAAGCAAACGGAAAAAAAAAATTAAAGAAATACAGTACAATTTTCATGTGTTGCACTTTGTCCCTGTCCCCCACCCCGCAGAAACATAACTTACGTTTGTAGAGTCTTAAGTTTTAAAAAGGAGGATAGGAATAAATTCCCTCTCCCCAACCTGAAAAAAAGTCAAACCAAACAAAAAGTATACGGTACAGTATTAGTCAGTCCTATTTTTAATAGTAACTCTCAAGCAACCAGAAACTAGAGTTATCCGGCATCTACTAATACCCATAGTTGCCAGTTAACAGAGTTTACTGTATAATCTTTACTATGGCACAATTTGACTTATTGGTTTGGGCTATAAATGGTCTTGTTGATAAAAAAAAAAAGTTAAGGTACTAACTTATGTTTTAATAGCTACATAGAAGTAATAATGTTATGATAGGTACACCTGAATCATACAAACCATGAAACTTTTGTGAACAAAAGTGGTAAGGAGGGTTTAAACACTCTGCCGCCCAAGGCTGGAACAAACTCCCAAGCTACATTTGTTCCATCATTCACCCATCCCACTTTAAATAAAAACTCAAACTTCATCTACTCATCTCCAAAATATGTCCTTGTCAAGCCCCTACTTAAGCTACCCACAACCCTACTATATACCTTTTCAGTCCCTCCATATACAGTTAAGTTATTGTGGATACTTATTAAACTCTACCATCAATACTGTTGGACTTAACTCTTTTTGTAAATATGTAAATATGTTTTTAGTCTGTAAAAATATTGATGTGTGTACATCATGCATTTGCAGTTCTACTTTGCCTCTCTAACATTCTTGTACAACTGATTTTGACCATATGTTTTACTCAAATGTTTGATTCTCTGTAAACTGTCTGTGTTTTTTTTGGAGCTTTTCTCCTCGGGTCTCCACTGAAAATGGGCCACAAGCCCAGCTGGACCAACCCAGTTAACAAATGTCAACAAATAAATTTGCTGGAAGAGAGGCTGAATGAAAGAAGAGAGTCTTAATGGCAGGGAAATAAAGACGGAGGAACAAATGAAAGACAGGCAGGGATGTTTCATGTCAGGGAGACATCAGTAGGGTGTGAGACTTACACTAGTGACACTACATATTCCACCAAAGGTAGTGAGACAGGATATAAAAAATATTATGGGAGAAGTTGCAGCCTTTCATCAAGGATATAGGATAGCACCAGGAGACTGAAACGCTATAGGAAATAAGGAATATATGTCTCTGGAGAGCCAATATACCACAGAATACTGGGTGCGGGAATATACCTTAGATCAATATATACTTGCAATTTGGTTTAATGATGCAATAAAAATGGAAATAAGGAATATATCTCTGGAGATCCAATATACCACAGAATTCTGGGAGAGGGCAGATACCTTAGAGCAATATATACTTGCACTTCGTTTAATGATGCAATAAAAATAAGGCAGAAAGAAATGGAAAATACACATTTTCAACAGCATAGAATTCCAGGAAAAAATTAGATAGATGTTACATATTGAAATACTGCAACATGAATGAACCATGAAAATCAAACCTGGCAAGAGATTCAGGCTACACATCGATATACAAATTAAGTTTTGAAAACATCTATAGCATGTGACAAACACTGGCCATTTCCCACTATTCCTTCTAAAAAGGAATCTTAACTGAAATGTCATCAGTTTTGAGTGCGCTGTAAAGGCTTCTCAAAGAAGCAGGATAATTGTTTGTTTCTTTCGGCTTTTCCCGGTTAGGGGTCACCACAGTGGAACTCCGGTCCGCTAATGATTGGTAGTTGATTTTTACGTGCCGAGTTACCAGCCCTGACGCACAACCTTCAACGAAGGTACGCCCATTCACGCATGTCTCCACGCAAAAGACGCTCTAGCTAAGAATCGAACCAGACAGCGTCTTACTGTGAGGTGACAACGCTACCGCAGCACCACCACCGCGGATCAAAGAAGCAGGATATTAATAATCTGAATATAAAATGTGGTCACAATGAACAGCCACAGCACATATCTAGAGGGCTATAAAAAGTAAGGGATTTACTGCAACAAAAAGTATAAGCAAAAAATAAGATTGGAGAGCAGCTGAAAGAAGCTAAAATATCTATGGAAGAATACTTAGAAAACAAGAACAAACACAGAGCAATAGCTTTAAAAAACACTATTTTCTGAGAACAACTCTACAGCAACCAAATTGTTGGTTCAATGCTTGCGGTAACAAAAAAGGAAAGGATGAGAACTAAAACTATGAATTCTGAATAACAGGGTAGACGTGGACCTAGGAAAATTATTAATGTAATTGTGAATTATTACAGTATACTACATAAACAAAAACAATATGTAGGGATGGAAGTAACATAGGAAATGGTTATACATTTCAGACAGTTACAACTTTCTTAGTTAAAAGAAGTAGAAAAAATATATTAACAGTGAAACAAGGAAGCTAGAATTAAAGAAGGAACAACATACCAGAATACAAGGAAAACTTGTAGTACTGATGAAATTCCAATAGAAATGTGGAAAAAGAATGGGCAAGTTATACAAGACTAGCTAGTACTTTAACAATATTTTTCTGAGTGGAAATGTGGCTTTGACTTGGAAAGTAGCAGCAGTGGTAGTTTATTTAATTATTTATTGGCATTTGTTTACTTGGAATAGTCCACTGTCCCAATAAGAGTCCATTTTCAGGGGAGGCCCAGGGAGAAAAGCTCCACAATCAGTACACAAACATAGATATGTGACCAGACTTAACCAGTTGCAAAGGTCTATAAATGTACATATGAAGGAGTAATTAAGAAAAAGTTACAGTAAAGGCAAAATAGGATGAGTCAGTACTTACAGTAAAAACAAACTACAAGACAAATCAAACAAAGGCCAACAATGTAAAACAAATCAAATTGGATGTAAAGGGTAACAAATCAAATGTAAAGGCTAACAATGTACAACACTTCCGCCATACAAGAAGTAGGGTGCACACAACACTGTGTAGTTAGAGGTATGAAGAAGTAAAAGGGGTAAATGGAAATATGAATATATTCAACAAGTAGGATAAGTCTAAAGGGTGGTGTATTGGTGCAGAACAGATCCAGCCAGAAGAGAGGTCGACTTGTAAAGAACTTTTGAATGATGTCAGGTTATGAATTGATCTAATCGATAGTGGTGAAGCATTCCAGGCTTTGGCTACAGAAAAGGATAAACTGTGTGGCAGGTAGGTTGGGCTTGTGCACCTGCAAAAGATGTTTTTTTTAGATCTGAGAGACCTACTAGGTAAATAGTAGCTGAACAGTGAGGCGACGGCAGGACAAGCTAAGGGCTTGTAAATTAGTTTATGCAGTTATGATAGTGTGGGAATTCAAGCCACTTAAGGGAGTGTAGAGCAGTACAGTGATGGGTGGAATGTTTGGCATTAATAGCAAACTTGGCAACTTTCTTAGAACACATTTCAAGCTTACCTTTTAGGGAGGATTGTGGGTTAGTAAGTAATGGAGCACCACAAAAGAGCGAAGGAAGCAGATAGGTGGTAGCGAGGGTTTGTTTAGTGGAGGGGCTAAGAAAGTGTTTGTACCTGCAAAGAATGTCTAGCTTTTGGTGTTTTTTTTTTACATTATTCTGTATGTGTATGTCAAATGTTAGCTATTCATCAATAACTACTCCCAGTAAGTAACAACTTTATTATTGTTTTGCTTTGACATAGAATAGTAATCTGGGTCTTGTCTAGGAGGGGTGTTTTTCCTGGAGATAAACAGAAGTAGTTACATCGAAGGACAGAAAGATATCCTTGATCCCGGATGATACAGAGCTATTTCTATTATGAATCATAACTACAAACTATGGCAACTTTGGAAAAAAAGAATGGCAAAGACTTTGCTGAGAGTAACCGGTCTAGATCTGTGCAATTTTACAGAAGGTAGGCAAGCATTTGACAGTATGAATAGAACCCATATAATTTTAAAAGGACACACTAGGTAACAGCAATATCTAAGTTAATAAGTTTGGATATTTTAAAAGCATTTGACAGAGAGAAATTTCAATTTACTAAGGCATCCCTTGGGTCTTCACAAACATGAACACCATTAATTTTAACATCTACAGAGAAGCTTGAGCTGGGGTAAAGTGTGGTAGTAACCTGTCTAATGCATTTGGCCTTACAAGAGTTACAAGACAGGGTTGTCCACTTTCACCACTAGTCTTTGCTTTATAAATTATAGACATTAGCCAGGTACAAGTGGACATAAATGGAGACATACTAATCAGAAAATAACCTTTTTGCAGACTACATAATATGTTTCAAGTGTAGAGCATGATATGTAAATTATATTTGATAAATTTAAATAGTACAGAAAAATGTATAGGACATCATAGGAAGTTACTAGGCTATTGGCCCTGAGGCCCTTATATGCCTAGCCAAGAGTTTAGCTAAGGTTTAGAGATAGGTCAGCACCCAATGCCCCGGTCCAGCAGGGGCATGGGTGGAATCCCAGGGGAGTATTCTCCATTTCCCATCCAGTTATCCAGGTTGCACTTAAAAAAGGGTAAAGAGGTACTCTGCTTGACGTGAAGAGGGAGTCTATTCCACAGATGGGGCAAGTGACTGGGATAAAAACAAGTCCTATTGAGGTCACAGATTAGGTTGAGGCCACACATGCAGGTTATTGGAGTGGAGCTTGACATGCAGATATGCAGCAGTCCCATCAAGGCAGGGTCCAAGATCACCTTGTATGCCAGACAGAGGTCAACTTTGAGGAGTCTGTATGAATCGGAGTAGAGGGATAGGGCTTTTAGCCTGTGTAAGGTAGATGTATGAGGCCCTGGCTTCTCCTGGTGAAGAACCTCTGTAGTCTCTCCAGCTGCTGCATGTGCTTTGCAAGGTACATGCCGAAAGGGGCATTGTACTCAATAATGGGCCTTATAAGGAAAGAATACTGGGATGTCATGACCTTCTTGTCCCTGGATGAGATACCCTTAACCTATGAGGTGAGTCATGGTAGAAGGCTTTCCGTACAACGGAAGCAACATGGAGGTCAAAAGTCAGGTTGCTATCAACCCTGGGTGCCCAAATCCCTCATAACTGATTGTGTGCTTAGGACATTTTTATGTGATATTTTGTGAGGACGTCACTCTCCCCAAAGGGGATGATGATGCATTTTTTGGTATTCAGCTTGAGGCCATGTTTCTGGCGTTAGTCATTTTTTCTGGGTGAGACCCTCTTGCAGGATGTCTACATCACTAGGGGAACTGAAGACAGCACCCAGCTTGCCGTCATCTGCAAACTTGGTCAGCCATAGCCCACTGGTTTTGGCTTGCACCTCAGAAAGTACATCTCAAATAACAGAGCCCCTAAGACTGAACCTTGGGGTATGCAGCTAGTTACGAGTCTACTGCTTGGAGGTGGCTTCCCCATTTTGACTAGGTGGGTTCTATCAGTGAGCCAGTTTGCTATCCATCTGGTAACATACGGACTGATGCATAGTTGAGATAGTTTATCTATTATGCTGAGGTCCATGATAATCCGTTTCATGGCCTTGCAGAATAGGCTAGTTAGGCAGATTGGTCTATAATTTCCCGGATCGGTGATGGCTGTCCTCCACTCAGCTGGGAAGAAGCCAGTTCTCAGGTATTGGTTGAATAGGGCGCCTAATGGTGCTGCAAATTCCTGCCTGAGTTCACGCAAGATGCAGCCTGGGATATGATCGGGTCCCATGGAAGCTGTATTTTTTGCCGTTGAGAGAGCAGTGATGACCTGTTCCCTAGATACAAAGGGAAGGCGGTAGGTATTTGGATGTCCTGATTTACTGATGGGGGGGGGGGGGGCAGAGAGGTGAATTTTTCGCTGAATCTATCAGCCAGCGAGTTTGCTGTATCTACGGCATTTGTACATGTGGTGTCCTTGACCACCAGTTCTGAACAGATCTGGGTGCTTCCTTTGAGGTTGCAGACGTACGTGAAGAAGGCCTTGCGATTGTCTCTAGTAGATGTGGCCAATTTTGACTCGCTTTGGAGGATTTCACTAGTGCTCTAATTTGCTTGTTCAGGCTAATGAGACTCTGCTTCCAATTGGGCACCTGCTCCTTCTTGGTCTTGGACAGTAATATTTTCCTTTCATTATACAGTTTATTTATTGCAGATGTCCACCAGACAGGTTTACTCTTCCTTGCGGAGGATGATTTAGTCTTGTTGGGTATTCCTGATTCCATGCATCTATACAAATGCTCATACAGTGCTTTGGTGTAGTTTTGGATATTGGCATCAGTTCCTACAGAGGGGGAGGGGGCTGTGAAGCGGCTTATACTATCCCTGAGGAGGCTGTAATCAGCTTTGGAGCAGTTTTTATGTCTAACCCTAGCAAGAGGGGGCGGGGTTGGGGGAGATGGTGACTTCGAAAGTGACCGTTTTATGGCCGGATCTTACCAGGGCGGATGATACTGTAGGGATGCTGTAGTGGTTACTCAAGGTGGTTAATACCACGTCCAAGATATTATCACCTCTTGCTGGGGTATCGACTAGCTGTTCCAAGGGGTTTGCACTGAGAAAAATTGAAGAATCTCTGGGCATGTGTGTTCTGGCATGATTGGTTCTTCCAATCTATGCTTGGGTAGTTAAATTCACCCAGGATCAGGGTAAAGGATTGAATACTGATATGTGGCTCATGCATCTTGAGAAAGATTTGGGGGCTGGTAGCTAGCTATGATTTGAAGGGGTTTTGTCAATAGTTAACTGCACCTGGAGTGTCTCCTGTGCATCATACTCTTTGACCAGCCTGGAGGTGTGTATGTCTTTAATATATATATATTGAAATGCAACCTCCTTTGACTTTACTGCCCACAGTTTGGGGTCTGAATGAATGACAGGATGAGTAACCAGGTAAGGCTGGAGTGCTCTCCACAGCTTTGAACCATGTTTCTATGACTGCACAGATGTGAAGCAAAAACAAAGGTTATAGTAATGAACTATGCCCCAACACATAACTAGGTACACAATTTCCCTTTTTGTGGGATTATGCAGGGTAAGACACTTGGAGATTTGTTTCAAATGGGATACTGACCAAGCACCTAAGGAAGAGAATGTTGAGAAAGAACAAAGTACCCAAGATTTCTATATGTAGACTACATCACAAGGTGAAGGTGACAAGTCACTGATCCAGTTGTTAAGATTTGTAGCACAGTGTAAAAACAAAACAATATGGTCACTAATTTTTTAATTCAAATTACGCTGTATACATTTTTTTGTTTAGTAAGCAATGTTAACTCAAACACAGGATTAAGACTGAATAGAACACAGAATTATGATATTTGGATTACAGCACAGCTGAAAAACTATTTTGATGTGCTTACTATCTCTGTTTTGCTTTTACAGACAGTTGTTTTCTACTCTGTACGTGTGGTAACTGGAATGTTCATACCTCTCATCTGTCCCTCATTCTAACTGATGTCCCCGATTTTGACTGGTCTGTCCCTCTTAATCACTGTTAAAACTGGTAACTTTTGGAGATAAGGTAATGCATTACACTTAAGTTATAGACTTTTTAGTTCAGAAAAATGCATAACAATTCACATTATCTTATTCTGTCAATATCACAAGTTAATAGAGCTAATATTTTAAAAGTATCCCTAATTGCCCGATTATTTTTGATTTGTCCCAGATTCTGTTGAGATTTGTCCCCGATTGGTTGAGAGCTATGCTCGTTGCAGTACTGCATATAGAGCCTAATGCAGTTTTGTAACTCATTTCACTATATTCCTTCTGCACTGCCATGCTTGACGTGCCATAGTTAGTTGAAAACTCTAACATTTTCCTCTTCAAGCCCTGTGTTAGTGTTGAGCCATTCTGTGTTCCTCATACAGAAACTGGTTAGACTGGAAAAAATAAAAGCATGCTCAATGTATTCCTGTCCGTTTTACTTTCATCCTGTTTTCAAAGTACATTTACATATTTTATTTGCTGCTGCCCAGTTACGAAATCTATCCCTTGATAACAAATAAAGTTCGATACCAATGGTTTAACTATACATTCTTAATCTATCATTTTCCTACGCTGGTTTACTGTGCTCTCCCCAAGATACCCCAACAAGTTCAACTTTTATAGTACTCTCACAATCCACACATTTCCTTTTCCTACCTGTAAAAGGTAAACAGCTGTTTATCCATTTTGCATTTGACCTTCCTTGCTCACCATCTATTCGACTTGGCAGAATTTGCTTCATATCAAAAATTGGTTTCCACAGTTTTCACATTTTCCTATGACAGTTGTAGCTATAGTGTTTGAAAGCTGCAGAGCTTAGGGCAAAAATAAAGAGGCAAAACTGTTCTTCCAGTTATTATGCTTACTGCAGCTAATGGCACAGATTTACAGTACTGGTAATTTTTGTCTAAAACTCAAACCCATACTAATGTGGCTGATTTACCAATACACAGTAAATCTTAGTGAGTATCTTGGGTAGACAAGAGACTCTGGATCTCATCTAGCAGGCTCAGATTGAGATTAAAAGTATCATCCAATTTTTATCCATGTTCTGATAGCTGTAGAAAAGACAAACTGCCTCTTATTTATCTTCTTATAAACACCAGTCCCAGCCCAGGCCCTGCAATCTGCACCAGCAACCTTTTGCTGTCTTCTCCCATCCTCTCTACTTGCCAGTCTATAACCAATATTACACTTAAATATGTCTAATTATACATGGTTGATGCTGGACAAAAATGGACCCAGTAGCATCAATGAAAGATGAAGATAATTTCTAAAAAATGAGTGGTGGGCATCCTCTTCCCTAGCTAATCACTTATGCTGTTTTCATGGCAAAATGACATGCATTAAACCTGAAGGCTATGCTGCTAGTCACAGAAATGTGCTACACTGAGTACACCTTTGGTTAGTAGATGTTCTGTCACAGGTGTATGTAACCATAATTGATTACTAGTCTAACCTGTGACGGAGAACCACAAAGTTTTTAAGCTGATCCGAATACCACCCCACCCTCCTCAGTATCATTCATTAAGGGAGACAAAACAGGGTGCTCTTATAATGTTCTAAGAAAAATTAAATTTTGGTAGGCGATCTCAATATGGATTGGGAGGGGGAGATACTAAGGATGCACTGAACACAGATCTTTCACTAAGAACCTTATTCAACTTATCAGGAGGAGTCTAGGAGAGATGAATTGATCATGAAACAAATGAACACAGACAAATGATTCCATATCATGTGCTCCAATTAAGGTCATTCATGGTCTATGGGTATGTTGGGGGTGATAAACAGCTGATCTGTGTAGTGAGCCAGTGTAAAGAAGATTTTGGCTGAGAATGAAAAATTTGGGTATTCTTAATGAAGATCCTTCAACTTTTAACAGGGCAGCATTATGGTGGCACTAAAAGCTAGACAACGACTAAATATTTCTCTTTTTTTGTTTTAATGTCAATGATCCAGAATCTTCTCACACACAATCTCACTATAAAAGTGTCAGCAGTTCAGGAAAATAGTACAACAGGACATTCCCACAACCCCAAAACACTAAACATAGTATATATACAATCACACAAAGTAACTGCAAATTTCCTAACCAGCACCATTGCGTAATCCTTAACTTTAAAAACACAATTAATATTAAAATCCAAAGGATCCAACCTTCTGTATTTTGATGAATGGACAAGCAATAGATCGATGTGAATCCTGTGAGCCATATCTCAGTGGATTTACAGCGTGGATGAGATGATAACAGCTATCCTGCTCTTCACATTTTACAATTAAAAATGATGCAAGTCAAGGAAAATTCAAAGTGACCAAAATAAGAGGGCAGTAATACCCATGGCTCTGCATGCCAAATCACACATCATGACAGCAATCTACGGCCTAATCGGACTCCAATGTAAGGCTAGGGCAGTACTCATAATCTCTGCCCATGCCCCAAAGTAGGATTTTGACAGCCAGGAGCAGTGCATTCAGGCAGCAATTGCAAAACCTACCAGATAAAGCAGGACAACATGAGTCGGTGATGATAACGAGAGATTTCAATGTACATACTGGGTCATACAAAACAGGATATGATAGTACAGGAAAAAATGGGAAATAGAAGGAGACAAGACTATGAAGTAATACTTTCTGGCTAACAAACAGGCTGAGAGAGCAATTGTAATAGCAAAAAACAAGGCATCAGAGGAGTTCTTCCAGCTTCTGGAAAATGACTCGGTGAAAGAAACTCTACCACACAGCAAGGTAAAGACAGAAAAATAAAGATGACAGCCATCAGGCACCCTTCATAAGGGATGCCAGCAACAACCTACTCACCAGTCCACAGGACAAAGGCAGATGGAAGGAGTGCTTCTAGCAGTTTCTGAATGAAGAAAACCCCACAGAAGCTGTACTGTGTCAGACACAGCCTACAATGAAAGAAGAGGAGCACACCCTAAAATAAACAAGAACTGCACTAAGAAAAATGGTACAGGAAAGCAGCAGGCTCACCACTGTAGGTATGATCAAGATGTTGGGTGAGTTTGGGGAGAAATGGTTCCAGAGGTACTCACAGCAATATGAGAAAAGGAGTATCCCAGATGACTGGAGAATGAGCATTCTAGTGCCAGTGTACAAGAACAAAGGAGACTTTTCCAACTGTGGGCAGTACAGAGGTATCAAACTATAGTCACTCTGCATTAAAATTCTGGAGAGGGCGATTGTTAAATATGCAGACTAGTAAAATGTAAGACCAGAAATGAGCAGCTAAGATTCAGATCATGATGGAGCACCACAGAAGACCCACTGTTCACAGTGACACAGTCAGCTGAGAAGAAGCTAAAGAAGAAGAAAGAGTCCAACTGGGTATTCCTAGAATTGGAGAAGGCATACAAGGCCCCAAGAAAGTAAATATGGGCAGTCTTGTGATGGTTCAAAGATCCAGAAACAAAGGTAGAATTAGTGTAGGTTATGTACAAGGACCCAATGACAAGTACAAACAGGGTTCAGACTCACAGAGGGATTCCCAGTGGGAGTGGGTATGCACCAGGGTTGATCTCTGAGCCCACTGCTGTTCATACTGGTGAAGGACTACATTAGCAAACAGATCAGGGAGGACAGGTCAACAAAGATGTATGTAGATGATGTGGCATTACAGGCACACTATGAACAAGAACTTCAGAAAATAATAGGAGAATGGAATGCAGACTGGACGAAACAGTACACATAAGACAGCTTAGTGGCAGAAAATGGGGGAATTCAGAAGAAGATGAAAACTGAGATAGAAGAAAAAATAGTGAAACAAGTTAACAGCTTCAAACATCTAAAAATAATTGCTGAGGATATGAAAGTTAGATTTGGATGGACTGCAGCCAAATGGCACAGAGTATCAGGGATATTGTGTGACAGAAGAATGCCAAAGAAGCTGAAAAGTGGTATAAAACAATACTACTGTATGGTACAGAAACATGGGCAGTGAAGGCAGGGCAGCTGAGGAAGCTAGCGGTGATGGAGAGGAAGTGCCTGGGATGGGTAGTAGGTTGCGCAGTGTGGGACAGAAGAGGAAATAAGAACGTCTGAACAGAAGCCCAAGAAGCCATAATTGCAGAAAAGGTCAAAGAGAACAGACTACACTGCTTAAGGCACATCTGCAGGAAAGCAGAAAACAAACAATCGGTTGAAGATGATTTTGGACAGACAGGAAGAAGACAAGATGAAATGAGGGCATCCAGCAAAGAGATGGATGGATGGATTATGTGAGATAACACCCATAACACTCAAACATGACAGTCGAAGGTAGGAGAGTGGTACCAAATCAAGAGAGATGGCAACAGCTGATGCAACACCCTGACCCCATGTAGAAAACGGGAAAAAGAGGATTTGTGATGAAGATGCTGTTGATGATGTAAGGCCTAACTGACTCTTTCAGATGATCAGATATTCAAAGTTTTAAGGGGTAATCTAAAAAAAACCCTTTAACTTTTCAAATTTGACGTTTTATGCTAAAAATAATATTTTTTTCTAATTGTTTTTACATATCAGTACGTAATATTTTTGGTTTTGACCTTTCATTTACTGAATTCCTGTTCTGGGGTTAGTAAACCATCTGCACTTTTAGTTTGCACTGTCAAGCAAAAATCAAGAGCAGTGGCTCCGTTATATCATAATGCACTATGAGGTTATGCTCATCACCCTCACTCCTGACATTCAAGGACACTGATATGGCTGCAATCAAATGTTCCCCCACTCATGCTCCCTTCACTCACCCCAAATTAAAAAGCCTTTTCAGCCCTAAAGTGGCACTGTGGCAAAGCATGAACCATGGATCTCCCCTGGCAGAAAAAAAAGGTAACTCAGCCATCAGCTTAATCAGTCTCCACAACCACAGCCTCCAGCACTGAAACCAATAAAGAACACAGCTCTTAAGACATTACAGATGGGAATGTTTCATCTGCAACAAGATAAGTTACAAAGCCTGCTGTGCAGAAAAATATACACATTGGGAGTCCAGGACAACTGCATCACTTGTACCCCTCAATTTGGGTCTGTTGCTACAGTCAATGTTCCTTTATACCCTTCTGCCATTTTCAGTTTGTTTCTGTAAGAAATAAATGGTTATTTCAGCTCTGATATAAAGTAAGTAAAAGCAACATTCTGAAATGTATGTTTTCAGATACTTATGTCAAAAACCATTCAAACATAACAATGCAATACACTTTGTACCTTAGTTATCATTACAGTGACAGACTTTTTATTTTACCAACTCTTGCAGCACATGGATTTTCATTCAGACTGGACACGAAACAGTTATTACAGTGCAATGTGCTGCATTTAGCAATTAATGAACAACAAATTATACCTATGTGGTGCATATATATATATATATATATATATATATATATATATATATATATATATATATATATATATATATGTGATAGATTCAGGAGGTGGGGAGGGCTTGCCCCCAACATGAAGGGATGCATGGAGGGGCTTGACACCCCTGCAAAAAGAAGTTTTAAGGACAGATTGATTCTCGAGATTCACTCTTCTACAACTTTTTAGCCTGTTTTTTTTGGCCTTTCGGCACTTGGCATCGAGTACCAGCATTTCAACATGAGCCATATCAGACTCCCAAGACAGGCTCAGTGATAGACGGGTTTTTGTTACATGTCCTAAGTTCCATTTCTTTCTGTGCTGATAGGATACATGTAATGCGACAAAAATGTATAGATGCCTACTGTAAAATCACAACCACCTGCTCACTTCCTGCTCCCATCAGACAGACTTCCAAATAGAAGACCCTCGGGTCTCCAATGGGACATTTGAATTCTTTACCCTGAAGGGAAGAGAATGGAAGAGCAGAAACATGGCCATTCTCTGCTTCAATTCCCCCCAACCCCTCTCATGGAAATCTAATCAACCTGGATCATCAGCACCAAAGAAGGTTTGTTATCACATGTGCCACTGGGCCAACCCAAGAGAATCTAATTTCAGGAAAATGTTTACTTTCAATAATTATGAAAGTACAAACTGCATACTATTTTTATCTATCTAAACATTGAATTACTATTCCGAAAACCTGTACCTTAAATCAGATTTTAAACTTCTATTCAAAATTAAAGGAGATCAGTCTGTTTACCTGACAGGTTTGTATACATTGTAAATGCAGACTCCAGAATCTGTCCATGTTTCCTTTCAGCATCTTCATCAGCTTCCTCTTCAGATGAACTATACTGCTCTTCTGCAAACTTCTTTGCTGCTTTAATATTTGCTTTTCTTATTTCTTCAAATTTCCTGTATGAAGACATGTCTGTACAAACAAAAGAAAAGGATTGTAAAAACAAAACTGTAACAGAACATAAAACAATACCAACAAAATGCATTGTAAAATAGTACTGTCAGAACCAATACACCACAAGCATAGCCAAAATATTTTGGGAACTTACAGAAGTTACTACTACAAAACTGCTAGAAAGCAGAGTTAAAGACAAACGTGCTAGAGGGCAAGCCATACAGTGTAAACAGGTGTTTTAAGGAAACAGGGTAAATAAGCAGATAGAGAAAAAAATAAGAATATGTAAAAATGGTGAGCAACACCTGTGCTTAGCAGACTTTGCTATAGAAGCTGCATCTCAGACTAAGACAGAGGTACTAGGGTATGAGTAGTGACATGCCAACTAAGGAACTGGTTAGGACAAGGTAAGACTCAGCAGCTGATGGCCAGCTCTCCTACATTAAGGAGTGAAAGTGTGGTTTCTGCAACAGCAACATTGTCTAATAGAGATAAAAAGGTTAGGCCCATGCATAAAAGTGCATGGCTGATCCTGTGTGTAATACATCACTAAGGTGTAAAGGCACCATTGGATTAGTACTTGTATACACAGTGCTCATTTGATATGCAGGAACATACACAATATTGTGATATATATTTCAGTGAACCCTAACAACATGCTCCTAAAAGAAAAAAATGCTAAAAAGAACAAAACCCATAAAATGTGAAAAATCATACACCGCAAGGTATTGTTCAGCAACCACATACATACACTTTAGTTAATTACAAAGATGCTGCTGTAACTTTCTGTTGCTAATTCTTATGTTATGGACTATAAAACAGCAAACAGTGACTTTTCGCACTTAAGAGGTTTCCAAGGTGACCAATTACAAATTTGGCAGACTGTAAATACGGTTACATGGCATTCACCATCACATTTCAGAACTTTATACTAATTTCTAGCATTAAATAGAATTTTTTTCACTGTATCATTATACAAGATACAAGTTGACTTCAGAAAAATCAATGCACAACTATAACATACCCCCCCACAAAACAGCCTACAAAGTAAACTATTTTTAATATACAAGAAAGACAGTTTTCAAACAAGAACTGTAATAAAGAAACAGTTTCATAAAAAGCAGTATTCAATAAACAAGAACTGTAATAAACATAGTTTCATAAGAAGCAGTAGATTATATGACTTTCACTAGGAGACAAGCCTCTTGAATTACCCCATGTGAGGACTGTCCTCTAAAATGTTAATATTCTAACTCCCATGATTTAACAACTTCGGAAGAATGAATATTTGTTGTTTTCGTTTGAAATTGAATACTCCCCAAAGCTATACAACCTTGGAGTTGGAATAAAGTACTGAGGTGTGGGGAGGTGCAAGTCCCCTCTGTCACTCTGATGTTCCATTAAAACGTTGAGGCTTGTGTGTTCGTTTAAAGCAGTTTACTGTGTACAAATACATCAGGATGGATAGCAGGAACATTAAACTTGAACTATCTAACTACTGACTACATACTTGCATACTCACACTCTGGCTGCTCACTCAAAATAACACACTTGCTTGCACATGGTCAGAACTTATATGCAGGTGCTGATTCACTGGAAAGCGTTTTAAACGTGCATCACACACACTGATCTGCATCCTCCCTCTTTACTGAGCTGTCTCATATAAACAATGACATTTTAATAGTCTTGCAATTATACAACAGTAATAAAACAAAACAGTCATGTCCAGGTTGCCGTGTATCTGGAAGTAGGTTTCGAAATGCAACCTGATATAATAATTAAGACTGGGTTTTAGCAACAGAGCGGTCATTGGGGAATGTTCTGCTTGAAGAGTTTTGGTGATTTTCTTAGCAACGGGGATTGCCGACAGGATGTCCTCTGGAACAGGAACATTGGACAACTCACTCAGAACTAGTCTTTGTCACAGGCAAGATGCTGTAACACTGGTTCGGACACTGGTAACAAATCCTTCAGATTTTGTCTGAATTCCATTCCTTTGGGATTCCACAATGTATGATCTCGGCTCTTGACAAACTTTTCACAAATCCAGTGCGATTAAAACATTTTGATATCTGCATCCTTACTATCTCCCCTTTTTTCAGTGAACCGAGTGGTTTGCTAGTTTTATCATAGTAAGGCTTCTGGGACAAACACTTTTTCAACAGTTGGGCTTTTACTGCTTTGATGTTCTTAGTATACAGAACCAATAAATTACTGCTGATTGGTGGTGTGGTTCTGGTTTGTCTCAACATAATCATGGATTAGCACGAAGAATGTTTCTGAAATTCAGCAAGTTTAGAAAAACATTGGTATTGTCACACATGGATTTCTCGAACAGTTGTTTTGCACTTTAAACTGCATGTTTAGCCAAGCCATTTGACTGCGGGTACTCAGGACTACTCATAATATGAACAAAGTCCCACGCTTCTGCAAATCTCTTGAACTGCTGACTTATAAACTGTGCACTATGGTCAGAAATAACTCTGTGCAGACTACCATGGCCAGAAGAATGTCTCTTCAATTTAGTAAGGACAGTACTAGAAGTTAGGTTGGGAAGTAGGGCAATCTCGAACCAATACGAATAAGCATCTACTAACAACAAATAATGCTGACCATTCCACTCCAAGACATCTGTGGCTACTGTCGACCAAGGTAATTTAGGAGTCTGGCTTAACTGAAGTGGTTCTTTTTGTTGATGCGGCCTTGTACTATTACATACTGAACCAGATGAAAGTACTTTCTCAATATCTCGTGACATAGAAGGACAAAATACTAGACCTCTCAACCTTCTTTTGGTAGAATCAGTTCCTGGGTGGCCACAATGCAAGATCTTAATGTACTCTTGTTGCAAGGATTTTGGAACAATCACTTTAGGACCTTTCATGATGATACCATTGTCTGACAAAATCCCATCTCTATATGGAAAATAAGGTTGCACTTCCACTGGTAAAAAAGGTTGCTTTGAAGGCCACCCTTGACTGATAAAGAGGTTTAGCTTCTCCAGAATTGGATCTCAGACTGTCTGTGCTCATCAAGACGTGTTGGAAGAAAAAATTCTCACTTCCATGACCTCAAAATCAAGTTGCTCATTGTTATGCTCTTCTGTTTTTTTTTTTTTTTTTTTTTGGCAGATCTGGATAAGGTTTCAGCAAGATAAAGAAGTTTACCTTTTGTATAAACAGAACAAGAGTGAAATTGTACTTCTGTAATTTGAGCATCATGCATTGCAATTTGGCAGGAGCTATATTCATAGGCTATTTCAAAATAGTGACTAGAGGTTGGTGGTCAGTTGTGATCTGGATAGATCGACCATACATATAATCATGGAACTTCAAAGATGCAAACACAACTGCCAAAAGCTCTTTCTCAATCTGGGCATACTGCATCTCAGTCTGGGTAAGAGTTCTTGATGCACAGGTTACTGGTCTACCCTCTTGGAGGAAGACTACACCTAGATCAAATTCAAAAGCATCACAGGAAAGAGTAACTGGTTTGTGAACATCACAGTAGCGGAGAGTTGGTGGGTTAGCAATTTCTGCTTCAGGACATCAAATACTCTTTGCTGCTGCTCTGACCATGACCAGGTTTACACCTTTGCGTGTCAGCTCTCTGAGCAGTGCTGAAAGCTAGCTTAAATCTATAATGAACTTGCATAGATAGTTGACCGTACCAAGAAAATGTTCTATGGCTTGAATATTGCCTGGAGCTGGCATCTCGAGAATTGCCGTTTGCTTTGAAGGATCTGATCAAACTGGAACTTTTGTCACAGCTTCTCATAGCCTGAACTTGCACTTTTGAGGATTCAGCTTAAGATTTACTTGATATGCTCTTGCCAGAACTTTCTTGAGATTTCTGTCATGTTCGGCTTCACCACTGCCTCCTACTACAATATCATCTACTATAACTGCACATGGATAGCCAGAAAAACACTTGCTCCATTGCAGGCTGAAAGATTTCACTGGCAGAATTCATCCCAAATGGCATTCTCAGAAATCTGTTTCTTCCAAATGGTGTACTGAATGTGGTTAATAATGAAGATTTTCGGTCAAGCAAAATTTACCAAAATGAACTGTTTGCATCCAAGACAGACAAAATAGTGCTGTTTGGCAGGAGGGCAGTAACCTCTTTGACTCTGCACATTGGATGGTGAGGCCTTTTTAATGCTTTGCTCAGATCTCTTGGATCAATACATTTTCTGACATCATCTGAGCTTTTCTTATGAGCTACCACCATGGAGGACACCCAATCAGTATGTTCTTTTACTGGACAAAGCACTCCTTAGCTGCACCATTTTGTCTAGTTCGGCTTTTACTCTGTTCCACATAGCTACTGGAACTTTCCGTGCTGGTCTGATAACTGGGCTAACCTCTGGGTCTAACTTCCTAGAGTACACAACTGATAGCTGCCTAGTTTGTCTGCAAAAATATCAGCACACTCAGAAAAAACAGTTTGGTCGAAATTTGAGCTGTTGTCATTCAGACTTACATGGTGAATCTCTAAGTGAAAGCAGTCCCATTTTCAAACTGTCTCTGAGCCCTAATAATGACTGCACGTGTCTTTTGTCTACAAAAAACTGCAAGACATAGCTGTTCCCAGCAGAACAACATGAAAGCAGTACTGAGCCTTCGTTCTGAATTTCTTCACCACCGTAAGCAACAAGCTTTGCACACTTTGTCACATCAAGTTGTTCTGTAGCTTTTACTCTGCTGACATAACACTGCACTTTGAGCCAGTTTGAGCTCTACATGACTCCCATTAATCCAAGCAGTACAAAAGATCTCACTCTGCCCACAAATCTACTGCATTAACTGTTTCACCAAGCGCAGACACACCACCAACATAAACAGTAGCATCGCAGCTTTCTAATTGATCAACTTGCCTCCTGGAATGCCCTCTTTTAATAAAAGAATGTGCCTTATTTGATTTACAAAACCTTTTGAAATGACTCCACTTATTGGAAGAATGACACTGCTGACCAAAAGCTAAGCACTTTTCTCTTTTGGGTTCATGAATACCCCCACAATTATGACAGTTTATTATGAAGCTAGGTTGGGGCACATGTTTTGACTTTGCCGACTCACCCTTATGCTTCACTGAGCATACCCTGGAATTTTCTGGAAAGACTCTGGGTTTCCCAGGGACTGTTACAGGGCCTGCAGTATCTGCCACATGCTTGGGCCCGTTTCTTTTAACCACGTGGTGCATACTATCAACATGAGCTTTGTCACTGTGCCTTCCATAGCTATTCTCATTTGTAAGCATACTTGTGCTTTTCTGTAACTTTGTATATCTGACAAATCTCAATGGCCTTATTTAAATGTTACATCACTGTCTCAAAGCAAAATCTCTCTCTTTCGGCCATTATTAATAATACACAAGACTATTTTTTTAATCAACTCATCTCTCAAATCACCAAAACTGCAAGTTTTAGCCTTATTTCTCAAGTCAGTTATATATGCTGCAAAAGTTTCACCAGGCGTTTGATCCCTCGTGTAAAATAAGAGCCTTTCCACTGTAATATTTGTTTGAGGGATATACATTTCTCTTGTGTAAAATAAGTGCCTTTCCATTCTAATATTCATTTGAGGGTTGCACATTTCTCTAAATTTACATTTTAAGCACTCCGGGTCTTCCCTTGTTTCAACCATTACCACTATATGGCTCTTTCCCCTCCCCTGCAAACACAGCAGGTGCATACACAAATGAATGCTCCTTTTAATGGCCTTTGAACCAGCTAAATTAAGCGGAATAAATGCTTTTGTATGTGGGTCTTTGTGGTGGTGTTGCGGTAGCGTTGTCGCCTCCCAGTAAGACGTTGTCCTGTTCGATTCTCAGCTAAAGTGTCTTCTGTGTGGAGACATGCGTGAATTGGTGTACTTTCATTGAAGGTTGTGCGTCAGGGCTGGCAACTCAGCACATAAAAATCTACTGCCAATCATTAGCGGACCGGAGTTCCGCTGTTGCGATCCCTAACCGGGAAAAGCCAAAAGACACAACAACAACATGTGGGTCTTTGTAAAAAAGTGCAGCCTGTATGAAAATATTGTATTCCTGCTCAAACACCCTCCAATTTTCTGCAATATTATCATCAAACACAAGCGGTGCAGGTCTGCAAAAACCCTTCTGTCACGCCCAAAGAATATAAAGACAATGCAAAATTGTCCTTGTAATTATGTACAAACATTCACACACACCAGGTACATGTAATAACATTCAAATGCACAATAAGCTCTTTGGAATACTGTACTCAGTAAAATATGCTTTGAAATAACTGTATTTTGCAGAATATTCTTTGAAATAACTTTACTTTGCGAAATTACTGCACTGTAATGCTGCGCACATTTGTAAAGTGCAAATACTTTGCACATTTCGGATATTTTGAATAGTTTTAGTTAACATAAAAAAATAGCACATCATGAACAAAAATGGTAGTTTTCCTTGTTTTATACATTTTATGCAATTCAGATATTTTCAAACATTTTCATAATTATTTTGAATATTTTTTATCAATATGTTGCAGTTTAAGGCATTTCATTTAATAAGAAATTAGTTTTGAGCAGTCTGAGTGCTTTGTTTTATATTTATAGCAAAATAAATAATTTGAGCAAGTTTTATAGGTTCATAGGTTCATACTAGGCTATCTGCCCTAGGGCATTTATAAGCCTAGCCAGAGTGTGTTTGGCTTTCGCCACCCATTTTAAATTAATTTTGCTATGCCCTTTTTCGAGGTTAGTATACTGTGCCTCTGTCTAACAGTGACACAGAAGTGATACCCGGGGTAAACCTACGATCTCCCATCCACTCATCAAAATCCCTCTTGAAAAGAGTCAATGAGGGACTCTGCCTAACCTGGACTGGGATTTTATTCCAGAGTGAAGGGAGCCTCTGGGTTATGAATCTGTCCCTCCAGCATGTCCTACTTATTCAGTGCTGAGGTTCAAGTCTCGAGCGCATAGCTTGATGGGATTTGGATTTTCTGAGGTGCAGCATGTCCATTAATTCCGGGTTGGACATGGCTTTATACGTCAGGCACAGATCGCCTCTGAGCAGGCGGTATGCCACTGAGTAGAGCTGGAGTTTCTTTAACCGGGCAGCATATGGCATCTGTTTGAGCCCTTTGATCCTCTTGGTGAGGTACTTTTGGGGTCTTTCCAGTTGCTGCAGGTGTCTGGTAAGGTACATCCCAAAAGGGGCACTGTACTCAATTATGGGCCTGATGAGGGATGAGTAAAGAGGCACGATGACCTCCTCTGATCTAGATGTGAATCCCTTCATGATAAGGTGGGCTATTTAAAATGTTTTTCTAACCACTTTGGCCACGTGGTTGTCAAATGAGAGATTGCTATCAACTTGGGTCCCCAGGTCCCTAATTACTTCTTCTGTATTTAATGGATTACCACCTATGTGGTAATTTGTGGGCACTTTGTTTTTGCCAAAGGGGATGACTATACACTTTTTGGCATTTAGCTTGAGGCCATGGCTCTGGCACCAGTTGTCTGTTTCTATGAGGCCCTTTTGGAGGATGCTTGTGTCGGCTGGAGAGTCGATTATGGCGCCCAGTTTGCAATCATCTGCGAACTTGGTCAGCCACAGTCCTTCAGTGTTGGCCTGCACCTCCAAGAAATATATACCGAACAAGAGAGGTCCCAGGACTGAGCCTTGTGGGACGCCACTTGTAACTGGTTTGGAGTGTGACATGGCTCCAGCAATTCTAACCCATGTGGGTTCTGTCCTTGAGCCAGTTTGCAACCCATCTAGTGATATAGGGGTTTATATTTAAACTGGTGAGCTTATCTATAATGTCCGAGTGGGGTACTGTATCGAAGGCTTTTGCGAGGTCCAGGTAGGCTGCGTGGACCATCTTCCCCTCGTCAATGGCCTTGGTGACTGTTTCAAAGAAATCAACCAGGTTTAAGAGGCAAGATCTGCCCTTAAAGCCGAACTGGGTAGGATCCAGTGTCTGTAGGTCCCCAATATCTTTATTTATGAAGTCCATGATGATCCTTTCCATAGCTTTGCAGACCAAGCTAGTCAGGCTTATGGGGCGATAGTTTCCAGGATCCGTTGAGGCACCACCTTTGTGGAGAGGGACCACTGTTGCTATACGCCACTCTTTGGGTACATATCCTGTAGTAAGGCTGAGATTGAACAGTAGTTTTATGTTTGGGTTTAGCTCTTCTTGGAGTTCATGTAGGACGCAGCCCGGGACACAGTCTGGTCCCATTGATGCTGTGTTTTTTGCTTTGGAGAGGGCAGCTCTTACCTAAGCATCTGAGATGTCAGGGGGGCAGCACTCTGCTGGGATAGATATTTGCCCTTTTGGTGGGAGAGTTTGCGCTGAACCTGTCAGCTAGGATGTTGGCAATGTCTGTGGGTTCGGTGTATTTTTTGTCATTTTGGACTCATTCTGAGCATATCTGGGAATTCCCACCCAGGTTCCTAACATAACTAAAGAAAGCCTTGTGATTATCCTTAGTGTCCTGTGCAATTTGTCTCTCTAAGCTGGCCTTAAGACGATTTTATGAGTGCCCGTAGTTTTTTGCTAATACTGATCAGAGATGCCTTCCCTTTTTGGGATTTTGCTCTATCATGTAGTAGCTTCCTCCTCCTATTGCATAGTTTATTTATGGCTGGGGTCCACCAGACAGGACGTCTGTCTTTGGAGGACTGGGTCTTGGTTTTATTTGGGATTGCATGATCCATGCATTCCTGAAGGTGTTAGTACCTGGAATTTCTTTCTGACCTGTTTTGCGAGTCGTTTGAGCAGTAGGGGTGATCCACTCTCATATATTCCTCCAACTTTAACTGGTTGCATCATGGCTGCAACTCTGGATCCCATTCTGACACCATGTCACTCTTCTTATGCTCATTAAGATGACATTGAGGCTTGGGTGTTCAGTTTACTGTGTACAAATACATCACAATGGATGGCAGGAACATTAAACAAACTAACTAACTGACTGACTACATACTTGCATGCTCACACACTGGCTGCTCACTCAAAATGACACTTTCTTGCACATGCTCAGAACTTATATGCATGTGCTGATTCACTGGAAAGCTTCTTAAAGATATAGCACACACTCTGATCTACACCCTCCTGTGGCACGCAAGAGGCTCCCCTAGTTTGTATGTGCTGCAATATCGTTTTTTTTTATAACTGATGCTTATTGTTTGCGTTTTTTTATGATACTGGGATTCAGTTCTTTGTCGTTCTGTGTATTCTGCTTGAGAAGTTGTGTTTGGACTCGGACACCAAAATCTCTATATAACCATTTGATGGCTAAATTCTAGAACTCTCTACCACTTTTAAAAAACAGAAAATGCCCCTAAAATGCCTCAAACAACAATGTAGGAAAGCTCTCAAAACCCAATGCCAGGTAAACTGTTCTGCAAATACACCAATGTTAACACCTGGCTTTGTACTAACCTTTGCCCGTCTGAAATGGACTCCCATCAGACAGCTTGCAAGTCTTCTATACTGAATTTTTAATAATGCTGTATCATCTCTACTGTCACAAGCTTAATTTTACCCCCGTTGTATCTGCATATAATACTGCTCTCTTATTACACTGGATGGTATAGAATAAGTTTACGAATATATACTGGGTGGTATATTACATGATTAACAAACATATGTGTTAATATTGTGTATGTGTATTTGTATATAGTTATATACATACACACACAAATAGTCAATAAATTGTACATATGTACATTAACACACACACACTCAATAGTTTCATTTGTGCTTCAAAAAAAAAAACAAAAAAAACCAAAAAAAATTTTTAGAGCCTTCATCTATAGGCCTCTGTTGAAAATGTGTTATGCCAAGAAATTTCTGGTTAATAAATATTTCATGATAATGAATGGCAATTCTGAAAAATGTTCACCAGTTTTGGATGCTTGCATTCCACGATCCATGCAATGGAACATGACTGCTAGAAGGCAACTTCTCCCTGGAAAACAGCAAACCCCTCTCTCTACCAGGTTCCAGAGGAGTATCATGCTAAGGCAGGCCAGGGGAATAAAAGGTCAATTGGGCAACAGGAGAGCTACAAGGTCATACTTCTTGTTGAAGACAAATGAAAAAAGTCCAAGAAGTTTGTTGGCATGATGGATTACACCATCCAAACTTACAAAAAGTTTCAGTTTCAGGTCTAACTACACAAATAAGATGCTTGACCAGCTTTATTTGAATGCTGAACTCTCACTTTAATACAGGTATATGTATAGTTACTTATGCATATCCATGTTTATAGTTGTCAAATGCTTGCATACAATATATTCCATTTTAACACGATAGTGTGATTCTACCAATGTGAATGTACATTTTTTTATTCAATATGCTTTTATGTAATGTGAACCAGTTTAATATGCTGTGTATCATTTTCTAATACTGCACTTTCAATGACGAAACTAATGTTTAATGTAACTGTAGTAATCTACACTATCTTGGACCAATGGAGATTTCCTCCTCAGGACTCCAATGAAAATGGGTTCTACATCTAGTCGGACTGCCCTGGTAAACAAAATTAACACAATAAATGTACTTAGTGTTTATTTAGCAGGTAGGACTACAAAGGAACGTTTTTCAATCATGACCTATTTACAGTAATAGTTAAAAATATAAAGTGTAGCAAAATTCTAAAAAGACCTACCAAATATAAAGTAAAATACATAGGATACTTAAGCAAATAGAAAACTTCTACATTCTTCAAACTAAATATCCATAACACAACAGAAGCAAAAGATTCACTATCATTTCAAAACA
Organism: Protopterus annectens; assembly: GCF_019279795.1. NCBI lineage: Eukaryota > Metazoa > Chordata > Ceratodontiformes > Protopteridae > Protopterus > Protopterus annectens. The sequence continues at coordinate 687,760,048 of NC_056729.1, read as the reverse complement.
ATTAATGTGCAGCATGGATGTGGTTCTCTTGCTGAAGGACACTTCCACTTCCTTCTCAACAAACAATTGCATGACATGACAGTGCTAATATGAAGTTTTAAGCAGACTGCAATTATGTGGAATAATCTAAATATATGTTATATTTACTAAAGAATAAAATGATCTCCCTATCCCTTAGTACAACATGGTCTTAACAGCTGTACTTGCTATATGCTTTGTGTACAGCTTCAGAGCTGATTTCTAACACTTACTAACAATATTTACATGCTAAACTATTAATTTAGAGATCTAGCTGGTATCCAACTGCATTAAAAACAGTAGTCTTTCTGGCCAGTTCTAGATCTATGCAAGTGATTATTATGACTACTATGCTCATATGTTGAAAAATGCCAAAGATGACCTTCCAAAATATGCAAATCCCATAGAAATGTTTTAGCTTGTCGTGAAGTTCTGCAAAATTCAAACTAGAGAGCATACAATAACTACTCATGGCAACAATGGAGAAGAGAAAACCCTAGAATGTGTAATAATCCATGCCTGTCCCTACCCTGCTCTCAACAAAATTTATGCAGGCTTATTCCTATGCTAGGGTGGCAGCGGTGGTGCAGCAGGTAACATTGTCTCCTCACAGCAAGACATTCTCAGGTTCGATTCTCGGCTGAGGTGCCATCTGTGCGGTGTCTGCATGTCTTCCCTGCAGTCGTGTGGGTTTCCTCTGGGTGCTCAAGTTTCCTCCTACATTCCAAAGTGATGCAGTAGGTGAATTGGACACTAAATTGGTCATAGGTGCGAATATATGTACGAGTGAAAGGTACAGATTAACTACAATGACAGGGCTAGCCACCCGGTGATGTAAACCTTGGCTCAAGATGATTGCCACTGTTGAAGTGACACCCTGACCCCATGGGAAAAAGGGGTTGAAGATGGCTGGATGGATTATCTCTATGCACAGGGGTATGCTGAAATGTTGAAGTCTCCATTATTAAAATGCGGTATTACAATACACAGTCTTAAAAAATTACTCTCTATGTTGGGGTCTATATTTTCTTTATGTTCCGCAGGTAATATATGTTTTTATCCTCCTGTCTTCAGGAATTCCTGCATGTGGTAGAGCATATTCAGATTAATATAAAGATTTTTCTTTTCTTTTTTTTTTTTTTTTACAGTAATGCAATGTTGCTGATGCTGCTTATATGCAAAGGGGATTGCTCTTCATGATCCCCACTACCTTAAAATTTCTAGACACAACACTTACACACAGCAGGGGTGGTCAAAGGAAGAGATAGCCTCGTTTACATGACATAGAGGTAGCATAACATTACAAGACTTTGCCGATAAGATGCTGCAAATTTTAACCAACTTTACCCAGAATTTACCAAAATACTTCTGACATGCATCAATGACTCATGGAATTACAAGCTTACAATACAGACTTGCACACATCAAACATTCACAGGCTGCCCCCGTCTATTAGGACACAAATGCCAAACCAGGGGTAAATCTGCAATTTCCCATCCATCGGTCTAAGTTATGTTCGAATTGGATTGGGGATGAGCTGTGGTTCAGATGGATGAACAGTCTGTTCCAGAAAAGGAGTAATCTTGGAGACAAACTTGTCCCTCCAGCATCTCTTGTTTAAATCACAGATGAGGTTTAGGCCCTTACAATGCGTATTTCTGATGACATTTGTTTTTACAGAAGTGCAACAAATCAATAATGTGGAATCTGAGGATGCCTTGTAGGTTAGGCATAGATCACTTTACAGCCGTCGGTAAGAAAGAGTACAGGAATAGGGGTTTGAAATGGTCCGCACTGTCTACTTCCTGTATTCTGTGAGGAGCCTATGTGGTCTCTCAGGTTGTATCAAGCTTGGTCAGGTACATGGTGAAGGATGTGATGTATTCAATGATGAGTATGATGACAGCACAGTGGAACAATGGCCTCCTTGGGCATGGATGCCATGCTCTTTCTTATAAGTTATGCAACACAGAATGATTTTCTCACTGAAGTAAACACGTGGTAGTTAAAGGTCAGGTTACTGTCAAACATGTGTTCCCATATCCCTGACCACAGAGCCTACTTTTAGGGGTGTATTATCAATGTGGTAATTTCCAGGGGTAGCAATCTTTCCAAAGAGTACTATTATGCATTTAATTGCATAGAGTTTTAGTCCATGGCCTTCGATTCAATGACCATGACTACTTTGCCGCTGTCTGCAAATTTATTCAGCCAGAAGCCACTGACGCTTGTCAAAAAGGAGACACCTCAGCACTGATCCCTGTGGGACTCCACTAGTGACTGGCCTCTGTGGTGGAAGATGCAACTATCCTAACTACGTCATATCAGCAAGCCAGCCAGCTATCCATCTAGTGACATATGGATTTATGCCTAATTTTGTAAGTTCATCTACAGTGACATATGGATTTATGCCTAATTTTGTACGTTCATCTACAACGCCAAAGTGACATTGTTTTGAATGCCTTGGCCAGGCCAAGGTAGGAGGTCTTCACTCTTTTACCCTTGTCCACAGCTTTAGTGATCTTCTCAGAAATATTCCACCAGGTTAAATAGGCACAACCTGCTTTTAACAAAACTGAACTCAGCAGGGTCCACTGCCAGGTGCTACAGCATTTTTTATTAGATCCACGAAAATTCATTCCATGGCCTTGCATATGACAGCAGTCATATTTATTGGTCTGTAAATACCTAGTCAGTGGAAGGTCCTCCTTTGTGTAGGGGGATAACAGTTGCAGTCATCCATTTGTTTGGCACCAAGCTTGTCTAGAGGCATTGGTTAAATAAAGATTCTAGCAGCCCTGATAGGTCATAAGTTTCATGCTATTCAGGAGACATCCGAATGGAGAGAGAATACGTCAGCAAGCAAAAGAGAGTAGTATTGGTGGAACATCAAGTCTTGGTGAGTACCTCTATTTTTCACAAAATCTCACCAGGACAACACTGATATATAGACTGTATTTTCCATAGTATATACCATGGACAGAAATAGGTTAAAAAATAAAAAAAATTACAGCAGAGCGCATTAGACCCAGGATAAAAAAGTGCTCGATCTTGGTGGGCGCACTGGTGCCAGAACTGGAAAAATTACAGTGTAGAATCCCAGAAAAATTCATACAATGGAGCTAGGCAGGCCCAGGGAGAGGATCCCCCCCCTCGCCATTGCAGAAGGAAGTAGCAGTCCACAAAATTCACAAAAACTGATAAACCAAAAAAGAGCCATAAAGACGATAGACATTATATACTGTTACTATTATGCAAGAAGTCCAGAATTTCCAGACAGAATATTAAGAGAGAAATTAGAGGAAAGAAAAATACTTCCACAAGAAAAAACTGTCAAAAGCTTCCAATAAAAACTTGTGTTCATTAATACAACGGATTTATGAAAAACATTACACAGACCAAGAAAGCCTGTGCCGTTTAGAAAAAGAAGCAACTGAAGTAGTGGGACAATATAAAGAAAAAAATATGGAGATGGGAAAGACAGAGATTGGATATGGTGCAATATTTATACAAAGGAGAAAGCTAAATTAACCAATACAAAAAAGGCAGCCCCAAAGGTATTGAAAGTGAAATACAGGCAAAGGCATCCAGAACCTGAAAAAATTCACAATAAAAAAATATATATATATCACAAAGAGGGAATGTAAAACAGAAGATTAGCAAAGTAGAAATCACAAATATTCTATATTTGTGAAGTGAATGATTTAGTGCAGAACGTCTAACTCAGGTTAAATCACAACAAGATGAAATAACGAGTCCCAAAAGTAATGAGGAAACAGGAGGAGCAGGAGACATGATCTGATGAAGAAATATGAACATGGGAAAGAGAAAGATTTATTATGGTGCAATATTTATGCAAAAGAGAAAGCAAAACTAAAGAGCAGCACCAAAGATATTTGAAGAGAAATACAGGCAAAGGTGTCTGGACATTGAAAATTTTATGGTACAAAAAAAAAAAAAAAAAAAACAAAGAGGAAAATTAGATTAGTAATGGAGAAGTTAAAATAGAAACTGAGATTATGGATTACCTGCGAAGTGAAAGATTTAGCGTTGAAAATCTAACTCAGATAACATCACAGCAGGATACAACAATGGATCCCCAAATTAAGGAGAAACCAGTGGAGCAGGAAACATCTGATCAGTTGCCATATGAAAATACTTTGGAGCCTTTCATAGTAATCCAGTACAAATGTTCAGCTGAAGTTGTACAGCAAGAAAGGAACTGTGGTAACTGATGCAATCAATATCGTGGAGTGATAGGCCACCGAGCTCCTATATGAAAGGATGGATGACACAGGATGAAACTGAAGAGAATGTAGCACAGGAAGATGCTCTGAAACTTTCTATAGAATGCCTGCAGAAAATGGCAACAAAGAATGTGCCCTCAGTTTAGAAGAAAATTATCTAAGAGAAGAGCTGCTTTATTTAATAGAAATGGACAGACATATCAAGATCAATGAATGAGAGACTACAGAAAGTCAATAAAATCCAAAAAGTTAGAAGTTTGATAAAAACAAAAAATAAACACAGTAATTAGGACTATCTATACAGATTCATGTGATATAACAAAAGTAAATAAAATACATTACTGTGCACCTAAATTAATAAAGTCTTACCACAAAAACACATGATAGTAAGGGAAAGGAAGGGGAGAAATCAAATGCCATCATGGAAGTATCGAATAGAGAAAACTATAAAGCAATTATGACAATAAGCATCATTGTTAGAGTGTAGAAGAGGGAATAGATCAACCAAAATACTCAAAGACAGATGGGATAAATGTAATGGGCAGTATCAGAACAGATCAGGATCTATCATGCACTATTGCAAATAAAAAAAAACTAAAAATATCAGCACATGCACAAAAACTTAGAAAATATGCAGATAAATATAAAAGAAAAGTACAAAATAAGCAATTTATTGATGACCCAAAAAAGTTTTTATAGAGAACTGGGAAACAAGGCAAAAGGAATTGAAACACCACCAAAAAAAGAAGAAATAGCTAAATTTTGGAGAAGTATCTATGAAGATCCCGTGGGACATAAAGATGCTAAATGGATAGAAGAAGTAAAATAAAGAATAAAAAGTTCAAATGTACAAGAAATGAAATTGGATGAAGCAACAGCCAGAGAGATTGAAACGAACAGGCATTAAGAACAGGAAAAACAATACTCCTACAAGAGCGAGCCTGCAAGCTATCCTAAAAATGATGGCAACATATAAACTATATACTGGAATATGTGCCAACAGAGTTTATAGTCATTTAAAAGAAAACTCAATCATAGCAATAGAACAAAAAGGTAATAAAAATCATAGGGAACAAAGGATCATTTGCTGTTAAAAAGTCATAATGGAAAACTGTAAAAAAGGGAAGAATCCAAGTATGGCATGGACAGATTACAAAAAAGCATTTGACAGTATCCCTGTTCATGGATAAGAGCGCTTAAAAATGAATATGATACACCCTGTACTGATCGATTACATTACAGTGACCATAAAAACAAACAGTGGCAAACCACTCTGAAATTAAGGCAAGATAAAGGACAAATTCTTATTCCAGGGATAAAAATGCAAAGGGGGATATTCCGGGCTGAATACACCATTGCTCCTTTGTCTTGTACTTAACCCATTAAGCTGTCTACTTAACAGATTAGGTCATGGCTACAATTAGGTTCCCAGAAAACAACTAAGTGTACAGACTTTTTCTTTTTGCAGATGATTTAAAATGGTATAGTTCATCAGGAGAGGAACTAAAAACACAACTGCAAGTGGTCAAAACTTTTCAGACAATATAAGAATGTCACTTAGTCTTGATAAAAACCTTTAAGGCAGGAAAGCTGCAACACCAAGAAAACATCAGCTTGGGACAGGAACGTGATATAAAAGAACTTGAGCAAGAGAGAGTGTATAAATATTTGGGAACTGATGAAGGATCAACAATACAACATGAACAAATGCGAATAAAAGTAAGGAATATTTCAGAAGACTAAAATTAATACTGAAAGCAGCACTGACATCTAGGAGGAAAGTCCAAGCTATAAACAATTTGCTCTTCCTGTTCTAACTTAAAAAATCAGTGCAGACCAAGATTACATATTCCACATATGGGCTTTCTCAAAAATTATTACATGTACAGATTTGCAATCAAGGACTGAATACATTATCTGCTAACCTCACAAGAGCCAAACATAGTGAAAGCTTTGAAAAATGAGGAAAATAAGTTGAAGATGGACTTCCCTGCTTAGTTTAGCAGAAGCATATCGGCATCAAGTGGATATGGAAACCAAACTAAAGGTAGATAAAAGTCAAGCAGAACTGAATGCACCCCCCCCCCAAAAAAAAAAAAAAAAAGAAAGATTACAACATGAAGGATCAGATGAGGCCGTAAGAAATGTGGAAAATGCATAAATATAACTGCGAGTATACAAAACTCTTGGAAAAACCTCATGTAGATCAGAACTGGACACAGGAATGGTTAAGGAGAGGTGAATTTAAACCTAAAGATGAAAGTTTAATATTGGCGGCCCAAGATAAAGAACTATGGGCACATTGTAGTCCATTGAATATGTGGGAAAAACAGACACATGTAGGCTTTGTAAAACAGAATTGGAAACAGTCGCACATCTTGTTGCTGGTTGTGATATATTAATGGCAGAGAGTGCGTACTGAAAGGCATAATAATGTGGCAAGACTGCTGCAATGGGGATTGTGCAAATGTGATAATACTGACGTAGCTGAAAAACACTGGAAACATGAGCCACAAAGCATCACAGAAAATTATGAAATTTATATCACATGGGATCATTCATTGTCAACACCCACAGAATACAGTGTCTTATGTACAGAGAAAGACACAAGGTCATAAAATACCACGATTTGCAGGCAGAAACAATGGCAATGTGGAAGACAGACACCCAGACAGTTCCCTTAGTAGGAGCAACAGGTGTTATAACAAAAAATTTACAATCATACTTAAACAAGTTACCAATACATGTAACTCTGTAAGAATTACAAGAGGAGTCATTACTGGGCACCTTTTAGCTAAAATGAAAGACTGAAACAATACTAATTTCATGAACTTAGGAATGAGGTCCACTCCCATCATGGTATTAGAAACCCAAGACTTGGAGAAATTAAAAAAGGGACATCCTGGGACATTATCAGAGTTCATCGAAGCAGTGTTACTGACCCTATGAGAGCACAGTGAATGTCCCCATAGACAAAGACCTCCTGATGTGATTTTGTTTTTTGGAATGTTACTTTTTATCCATAATGCACAGACAGATCGCAGCTGAGTAGACCAGCCATGTCACAGTTCATTCACTTAGAATAGAAGCAGTAATACTCAGATTTAAGTATATTAAGTAAAAGTATCAGTGACTGTTTTTCATTGAATTTAACATAATTCTTTCCTTTACTGGTACAGAATCTGCTTGTAGATATTGAGTGCTTCACGTCCTAGCTTCATCTTTCTTTCTTTATCACATTTAGTCAGTCAAAGAGTATATTTCCTGGTTTCTAATACTTAGCTAATTAGTTAAGTTGGTTTCAAAGGTTAATTAGGTTGCTTCATCTTTAAACTACAAAAGCCTCAACAGCTTTATGGCCCCAAGAGAAGACAAGAATTGTGTTGTAAATAACAGTACACAATAAAAGAGCTTTATAATCTAGTGGGGTGAAACAGCAAAGACCAATTACAGGTAAACCCATAGCAAGAAACTTAAAATGTGACAGTCAAAATGATATGACAGCAAGGGATACAAAAAGTCCTATAGTACCAAAATGTTTCACTTAGCCGAAACACTGTATGCATTGAAGAAACTGACTACGATGGAAATAGCACAGCTGGGAAGTATTTCTTTTGTACTGAAAAAAATACAATCTGATGTTGCAAATCTTTATTCATTCCTTACGGTTAGGAGACATGGCCGTTACAAGTTCGTGCCAGCCAAAAACTCTCAGCTAAGACCTAACCACAATGCCCCTCTCAGTCTCTTCAGATCTTGTTTACCGCGTTCCTCATCAGACGTGCCAAGCCTTCTCAATCAAGCTAAGTGTAGCATTTTTGTGATTTATCTATATCATTTTCCACCTCTAGTCAGTTTTCCCTAAATATCAACTTTTTGTCTGTAAATTTACATACTTTCTCTCCAAAACCTACCCTCTACCTTCGGTAGCTCTTTTCATACCATCGTTGGTACTGTCCCTCTCCCCTACCTTTGGTAGGCCCTTTTCTACCACTTTGTGGTATTTTCTTAGCACCATTGCTGGTACTCCTTTTTCTATCCATTTAAAAAAAAAAACCTCTTCTTCTTTAACCTTGCTGTTGTTGTTTTGGTTGCTTAAATTGTAGTTTAGGACTATAGTGTAATTCCCATGAAGTCTGATAAAGTAAAACTGGGATTTAAACAGTGTGATAGTGCGGGCGCAAGATGCCCAACTCCGACGGTCACGCCCAGTGTGTTTTCTGTTTGGGCACTGACCACATCAATGTATCTTGCGATATGTGTTCCATTTTCAGCAAATAGTACATTGGCTGAGCATAAGAATAAGCTGACTCTGAAGGGTATGATGAAAACTCCCTTCTCAAAGGCTATGAGACAGAGGTCTCACCACCTCTTAAGCATAAGAAACAAAGAGAAACAGAGTCACTCGGTTCCAACATCCCAGTCCTCCTCGGAACCAAGTTGACACTGGGCTTCTCCCACGCCTTTGGCGCAGTCTACTTCAGCACCAGGCTCCATGTCTTCTCCCTCGGTGCTGCCCTTAATTCTTACTCCAACCACTGTACTAGCTTCGGCACCATCCTCCTCAGTGCCGACCTTGGTTTTGTCACAGGCTCTGACTATTGTATCTGCATCAGCACCATCCCCGGTCACAGTGCCGATGTCTCATACGGCCCCACTGACACCGTCGGATCCGAAGGTCGAACACCTTCCCAGACCAAGATATTCTCCAACTTATGACCCCTTTTTGGGACACCAGTTTAGTCCATTTCTTGAGAGACCCGAATCTCCTTCGGCAGCTTCCTTCAGATCCACCAGGAGTCTTTCAGAACAAGATGTAGTGAGGGTTGTGGACCAGCATTTGGCAGCTAGAGGATTACCCACCCCTGCTAGATCCTCCTCCCCTCTTGGAACAGAAGCTTTCACAGCATATTCATCTGTATATCCTCCTCCGGCCTCCCCCCAGGCCCCAGAGATGTCGGTATCAATGGCCTTCCCAGTGCATTCTATCTCGGCTCCAACTGCAGAGGCTTCCCTGTCGACACCAATTACTCTTGGTGCAACAGCTCCATTGGAACCGGCACACTCTCGGAGCAGTGATTGGAGTGTCGGCACCCTGGCTCCTTGTTCGGCGCCTATTTTTTCGGTGGCTCCATCTATGGCCATGGCTCCCCCGGCAACTACCAGTCCTCTCGGAGCTCCTCACCTGGAGGCAGGCTCCTCAGGGCAGGGTGTGACCCCAGTTCGGAGGTTGCCCTTCTCAGTTCCAGGTTCCCATCCCTCCTCGGGCGTGCCTTCTTACCAGGTGATTGAGAGGGTCCTTGGCTCCACAGGCTCACAGTTGGCACCATTGGCATTGACAACAGAACCCCCCTCTAGCATGCAGCTGTCCCAATCCCCTACTCTGGGATCCTGAGCACGGGAGCTGCAAGACCTTCCCTTGAAGGGAACCCTTTCTCTGGAGTCCTCCTCAGAAGATCCCATTGGGGAGCCACCCCAGAAAAAACTGTACAAGAAGCACTTGATTCCCCGGAGGAATCCATCACCAAAGACACTGACTGCAATGAGGGAGAAGGGTCCCCACAGTCTCCCCCAGAAGACGTCTCATTTGGAGACATTCTCGAGATCCTCAAGCAGAGGAGAGACTGGAAGTCCTAAAAACCTTCTGAGGAATCTGTGTTCTTGCAGGTCTTCCGTGCTCAGCCATCATCTACTTCTTGGGTGACCCCTGCTGCAGATGAGCTTGTTAAACCTATTGTGCAGTGTGCCTGGAAGGCCCGTGACAACACAGAACCTGTCCCCCAGAGGCCAGATAAAATTTCATCCCCCCCCCTGAAGACCAGCCCAATTGATCTAAGCAGCTGGTAGTCAATTCCATGGTCATGGTGGTGGCCACCAAGAGGGAACTGGCAGAAGATAGCTCCACTGTTCATCCCTCAAACAGGGAGTCTCGGGCTATGGACAGACTGGGGAAGCGGGCCTATGCTTCACTGACCTTTGCCATTTGATCGCTGAATTATCTGGACAATTTACTTGCCTTCAAAGAGACCTAATCTCTGAAAGGTCTGCCTCTTTGGCAGGGGTACTGCCTGACAAGGTGCGTGATACTGTTGCCTCAGCTGGCTACCCTGGAATCCATCTCGAACTCCTCAATGCGCTTGAGCTCTCATACCACCAAGGGGGCAGCTCGAGCAGCCACATCAGGCATTGTCATGAGATGGCATGCTTGGATGCGTTTTGTGTGATTTTGCGGACCCCTTTAAATCTTTCTTTGTCAACACGCCTGTTGATGAATCTTCCCTTTTTAGTCCCAAAGTAAGAGACAATATCACGGAGTGAAAAGGACGGAAAGACCTTGTCTGCTGTGGGTATACGTTTTTCCACCCCCCAGAGATCCTATTCCAGGAACCAGAGGGGAGGAAAATTGTGGTTCAAGAAGTCTCAAAGATCTTTTCGTGACACTCATAATGAGCAATCCCCCTGGGGCAGAGGGGGTCCGTGCAACCAGGGCACTGAGATTCCTTCTCTGGCCGACCCTACCAGCACTCCTTCCCAGTGGCATGACTGCTTTCCTCTGAAAGCAGGCATGAGTAGTTTTTCCCTGCACCTACAGGCCTGGCAACTCATAACAATGGATGTGTGGGTGCAGAGAATAATATCCAGAGGCTATCATATCCCATTCGATCTTACTCCCAGACTCGTAAAACACCTCCCCAATGTCCCACCCAGTCAGAGGGAGGCTGCAGCCTTAGAAATCGAAAAGCTGCTAGGAAAAAGAGTAATCCAGCCAGTTCCACCAGACTAGAGTTTACTCGAGGTTCTTTTTAGTGCCAAAAAAGACAGGGGACTGGAGACCAATCCTGGAACTGGATGTGCTCTATAGATTTCCAGGACGCATATTACCACATAAAGATGGACAAACATTCCCAGAGATTTCTAAGCTTCCATCTGGGAGCCAATCACTATCAGTTCAGGGTACTAACCTTTGGTCTCTCGACAGCCCCCAGAGTGTTCATCAAATATACAAGGGTTCCAGGTGTTTCCATACTGATTGGCTCCTTACTGCCATGATCAGGAATCTTCTCATTCTCAGTCTCTCTTACTCTCAAGGCCTTGCTCTTCGCACAATGTCCTGTCAAGCTTCCCTTCCTCCTCACAGGCTCTCAAAAATAAGAAGCAGATTCAAGTCCTCCTCCCACAGACTTTTGTACCAGCACACCTTGTACTACAGCTATTGGGATCTATGGCAACAACCATTACCTTAGTTCTACTGGCAAGGTTGCACATGAGACTAGGATAGTGGCTCCTTTCATCACAATTGTCGATCTTAACCCACCCACTCAACCACATGACATGCCTTACAAACCTTTGCAAGAAAGAAATGCTTTGGTGGATGAAGCCAGAATCAAATCTTTGGTGTTGACTGCCTTCCCCAGCCCAGGGCCACGGCAACCACAGACGCTTCCCTGTTGGGGGGGGGGGGTTCCAGAGAAAGACAGTTCAAGGCACCTGGCCCCACATGAAGGCCAATTTGCACATACATGTCCTGGAATTGAGGGCAGTTCTCTTAGTGTTGCAAGCATTCCACACATCCCTTTCCTCCGGGACCTCAATTGGACATGTCAGTTGTCTGGTACATCAGCAAACGAGGCGGAACCAGGTCTTACACCCCCCGGGTCATAAGAACGAGGAACATTCTGATGTCTCACAAGTGGTCCCTCAGTCCTACAATAGCGGATCAGATCTTCTGCCATTGGGGCAGGCTTTGCTGCAACCTGTTTGCTTCTCCCCTAAACAACAAATGCAGAAGCTACTTTGCCTTGATCCTCAGGGGGCGTCACCAAGGGATGCTCTGACACACGATTGGACCCCAGGTCTGTTGTATGTAGGGTTATCATAACTGTCTGTATGTAAAAGAGGATGAAAAAATATGTGCTGCTACCAGCACATATTATTTCATCCTTTTAGATTGAAGAGCAAAAAAAAAGGTCTGTGTTTGGGGATTTTTGATTGGCCAGTATGCTGGTATACAAGCCAATCAAAACCTCGAACAGCGGACCATCTTCAGTGCGGAACATCAAGCTGTTCCGCACTGAACAGAGCTCTGCTTTTTGATTGGCTCATATGAGCCAATCAAAAACATGCACAGTGGACCCTCTTCTGTTCAATGCGGAACATCAAGCAGTTCCACATTGAACAGAGCTCCATTTTTTGATTGGCTCATATACCGGTACACGAGCCAATCAAAAAAAAAAAAAAAAAACAAAGCGGAGGAAAGACTCCGAAATAGGGATGTCTGTTTTAAAACCCAGACAAATCACAGAATTTTCAAAAACCGCCCGGACAGGAGCCCAAAAAAGAGGACGTGTCCGGGGAAACCCGGACATATGGGAAACTTAGCTGTATGCCCCCCCCCCATTTCCTCTCATCCCGAAATTCCTCCAGAAAGATCAAAGGTTGAGAAGCAGAGTGATCCTCATTGCCCCTTACTGGCCCCATCAAGTCCGTTTCCCTTTTCTATGGTCTCATCCGATTCACAGCCTGTGGATCCTGGATCAATCCAAGGTCTGCTGTCTCATCCTCAGGGACCGATTCACCCCAATCTCCACAGCCTCAAGCTCACAGCTTGGTTTCTCCACTTCCAATGACTGCCAGGCTACCTGATATTTCATCTCCTGTTCACGAGATTCTTCTGGCTTCACACAAACCCTCCACCAAGAAAATGTACTCTAGTAAGTGGACTAGGTTCTCTAGATGGGCCAAAGATCATAACATAGACCCCTTTTCCACTCCTGGTCAGAAGATCCTACAACACCAGACTACACTATTACACGCAGGAGCTTCAGCATTGACAATTACTGTGCATTTAGCAGCTATTGCAAATTTTCACAATGGAATTGACAATTCTTCTGTTGTATCACACCAACTGTGCAAAACCTTCATGAAAAGTGTATTACATGATAAACCTTCTGTCAAGCCTCCTATAGAGCGCCTTGGGACTTGACACTGGTGCTTCAGTCGTTAACAAGTCCTCCTTTCGAGCCTTCTAACTCACGTGATATGTCTTGGAAAACTCTACTTCTAATATCCTTTACCTCAGCGAGAAGGGTATCCGAGTTGCAGGCCTTGAGTGTCAAGAGACCTTACTTGATTTTTCATAGGGAAATATTGTCCCTACGTACTGTTTGCCTAAAGTCATTTCTGGGTTTTTCATTAATCACTCTATTGACCTACAGGTTTTCTTCCCTCATCATGCAAATAGAGGAGAATATCTTTTGCATACCCTCGATGTTCATTGGCAACTTCATTTCTAGTTGGACAAAACTAAATCTTTCAGAAAAATGGATCAATTGTTTGCAGCCTTTGCAGGACCCAGATTCGGTAAGCCTGTCTCCAAAATGACTATCTTCTTGGCTCAGAAACACCATTACTTTCATCTACCATCAGAACAAAGTGTCCTTACCTTCCAGAATAAAGGCTCACTCTACTAGATCGATGGCTACTTCAGTGGCCTTTCATTCCATAGCCTCTATGGATGACATCTGCGCAGCAGCCACTTGGGCACAACCTCATACCTTTATCACTCATTACGAATTGGATTTGGCCTCCAAGGGATGAGCATCTTTTGGTTCTATGGTGCTCAGGAATGTCCTTCCTTAAGGGCCACCCACCATAGCTGGGGACTCGGTCCTAACAGTAAGAAATTAATAAAGATTTACAACATCAGATAAAGAAGTTATGTCTTATCATAATGTTCCATCTATGTTGTAGATCTTTAGTCATTCATTACTTCCCACCCTCCTTCCCCCTGCCTGGACTCCTGGTGGACTTCAGTATTTCCTTATTAGTTAAGATATTTGCTCAGACAAAACCTTCTACTGTGTCTTTTATTACTTTTGTAGTATAATGGTGGGCAAACTCGATCTGAAGAGCCTATGAGAGGGGCATTGTGGGTAGGTCTTAGCTAAGAATTTTTGGCTGGCATGAGCTTGGTAATGGCCATATCGGTTCTGAGGATGGAACCGAAGTCCTAACAGTAATGAATGAATAAATATCTACAACACAGACGGAACGTTATGGTAAGGCAAAACTTCTTTTTCTGGGAAAGGGAAATGGTCTATTTATGATGGAACTGTCCTTTTAAGGCTTCCAATAGGAGTTAGGTAAACAGTAAAAAAAATTCATGAACAAGTACACTATACTTTTAATCAACAGTTATGGTCCATGCATGATGATATTTACTCTTGATCCACCTATATTTAACAGCTTTAATCGACGTGCCTATGGAAATAAGTAGACATTTTCACTTAAATCAACTCACCGATTCCATAGTGCAATGTAGCATAAATGAAAACACTCAAAACTTAAGTGAGTCTCTTTCTTGCCTTCTGTTATTTTTGAGTTCTACCTTCTGTCACCAGGTCTATTTTATTAAATATGCCCACACTTTTACGAAGCAAAGAGAAAGGGGCACCATGCAATTTAGCCACGTTCACGCCTACAACTTAATTCACTGCACTTGCAAAGAGTGTTGAACACTACATCTGAATTAAGAATACATTACAAAGTTATTTTTATTTAGCAATCTCTTTTGCCCGCAGCACACATTTCCAAAATATTACCAGGACACACTACTGTCCGTAAATAAAGCAGTAATAAATCTTTAATGGTTTCACATTTCAGCACTAAGGCTCTATTAAAAATAAATATTATTAAAAGGCGCTACTACAATATAAATCATTAAACAGTGGTCGTCACAACACGAACGTAATGTACACCTTATGCACAAGTCAACACAAATACAGTTCATACCTCTGCCACATAGGTAGTTCACCTGAAATAAATGTTCACACTTCCTCCATTTCTGACAACCGGGTTGCAAAATATGAATCAAAGCAATATGATTCGCTGCCGAACTCAACTTGTGTGTCCACGGACCTGCACTTTACCAAAAGGGCTGTAAATGGTATCACGTGTAGCTCAAGGCCTGTGACACGTAACGGAATTGTATGAACACGTGACATTAAGGACATGTTTTGGATGGCGGATATATTTTGCTGTGTTATTCTGACGTGATAAACCAGTGGTTGGTCTAGGTAGGAGTGTACGGTCACATTTTTCCCCGAATATTGGACTTGTAATGGTGAAGGTGTACTAATGCGAAGTAAAGTGGTACCGCAGTCAAACAGGTTTTCAGTTGTCTTTCTCATGTTAGGCAGCGTGGTTATCTTCCCGAAGTGCCATCTAGATGTTTCTCAGCAATAAATATGTAGTGGGAACAAATCGTGTTATTGTTGCTTTTCACCTTGAAGTTGGACTTTATTAGACTTGTTAAACGTTGTAACCTACACCTCTCAACTGTCCAGATTTTTGCCTCATCTTTTTGGTTTATTCCTTATAAAATTTGTAGTTTTTTTGGCACATCACTGGGATGGTCTGAGAACTGAAGTTACTAAATCATTGACATATATTTTGTATCTCTCAGAAAAAAATGTATGTTAACACAAACCGTGTTTTAACTTATAAGAGCAATATTTAAAATCAGTCCCTATTTTTGGGCCTTTGCTCCCCCCCTTTTTGTCAAGCTTTGTCCAGATTCTTGCGAAAAGAGGTTGAGAGGTATGTTGTAACCATTTGTGTTCACTGCAGCACTTTGGCAACTGCATACATTTAACTATAACACATGTAGTGATTGTATTATAATTATTTTTTTAAATTAAATGGAAGCTATATATATATATATATATATATATATATATAACCCCCCCTGCCCAGAAAACCACAGTGAAAAACTTCTCTAAAGCAAATTTCACACTCCTCAAAACCGAGGTGGAATCCTTCAAAGCCCCCGGGACTGTGGAAAATACGGCCCAGACCGCAGAATCCTTTATAAACGCATTCTATGAACACCTTCAGGAATGCATGGATCATGCGATCCCAAATAAAACCAAGACCCAATCCTCCAAAGGCAGATGTCCTGTCTGGTGGACCCCAGCCATAAACAAACTATACAATAGAAGGAGGAAGCTACTAAATGATAGAGCAAAATCCCAAAAGGGCAGGCATCACTGATCAGTATTAGCAAAAACTACGGGCACTCATAAAATTGTCTAAGGCCAGCTTCGAGAGAAAAATTCCACAGGACACTAAGGATAATCACAAGGCTTTCTTTAGTTATGTTAGGAACCTGGGTGGAAATTACCAGATATGCTCAGAATTAGTCCAAAATGACAAAAAGTACACCAAACCCACAGACATTGCCAACATCCTAGCTGACAGGTTCAGCGAAAACTCCCCACCAAAGGGCAAATATCTATCCCAGCAGAGTGCTGCCCCTGACATCTCAGATGCTCAGGTAAGAGCCACCCTCTCCAAAGCAAAAACACAGCATCAATGGGACCAGGCGGTGTCCCGGCTCGTCCTATATGAAATCCAAGAAGAGCTAAACCCAAACATAAAACTACTGTTCAATCTCAGCCTTACTACAGGATATGTGCCCAAACAGTGGCGTACAGCAACAGTGGTCCCTCTCCATAAAGGTGGTGCCTCAACGGATCGTGGAAACTATCGCCCCATAAGCCTGACTAGCTTGGTCTGCAAAGCTATGGAAAGGATCATCATGGACCTCATAAATAAAGATATTGGGGACCTACAGACACTGGATCCTACCCAGTTCGGCTTTGTTAAGGGCAGATCCTGCCTCTTAAACCTGGTTGATTTCTTTGAAACAGTCACCAAGGCCATTGACGAGGGGAAGGTGGTCCACACAGCCTACCTGGACCTCGCAAAAGCCTTCGATACAATACCCCACTCTGGCATTATAGATAAGCTCACCAGCTTAAATATAAACCCCTATGTCACTAGATGGATTGCAAACTGGCTCAAGGACAGAACCCACATGGTTAGAATTGCTGGAGCCATGTCAGACTCCAAACCATTACAAGTGGTGTCCCACAAGGCTCAGTCCCGGGGCCTCTCTTGTTCAGTATATATTTCTCGGAGGTACAGGCCAACACGGAAGGACTGTGGCTGACCAAGTTCGCAGATGACTGCAAACTGGGCGCCATAATCGACTCTCCAGCCGACACAAGCATCCTCCAAAAGGGCCTCATAAAAACAGACAACTGGTGCCAGAGCCATGGCCTCAAGCTAAATGCCAAAAAGTGTATAGTCATCCCCTTTGGCAAAAACAAAGTGCCCACAAATTACCACATAGGTGGTAATCCATTAAGTACAGAAGAAGTAATTAGGGACCTGGGGACCCAAGTTGATAGCAATCTCTCATTTGACAACCACGTGGCCAAAGTGGTTAGAAAAACATTTTATATAGCCCACCTAATCATGAAGGGATTCACATCTAGATCAGGGGGGTCATTGTGCCTCTTTACTCATCCCTCATCAGGCCCATAATTGAGTACAATGCCCTTTTGGGATGTACCTTACCAGACACCTGCAGCAACTGGAAAGACCCCAAAAGTACCTCATCAAGAGGATCAAAGGGCTCAAACAGATGCCATATGCTGTCCGGGTCAAGAAACTCCAGCTCTACTCAGTGGCTGTTCAGAGGCGATCTGTGCCTGACGTATAAAGCCATGTCCAACCCGGAATTAATGGACATGCTGCACCTCAGAAAATCCAAATCCCATCGAGCCACGCTCGAGACTTGAGCCTCAGCACTGAAATAAATAGGACATGCTAGAGGGACAGATTCATAACCTAGAGGCTCCCTTCACTCTGGAATAAAATCCCAGTCCAGATTAGGCAGAGTCCCTCATTGACTCTCTTTAAGAGGAATCTTGATGAGTGAATGGGAGATCGTAGGTTTACCCTGGGTATCACTTCTGTGTCACTGTTAGACAGAGGCACAGTATACTAACCTCAAAAAAGGGCATAGCAAAATAAATTTAAAATGGGTGGCGAAAGCCAAACACATTCTGGCTATGCTTATAAATGCCCTAGGGCAGATAGCCTAGTATGAACCTATGAACCTATGTACACCTTCCATCCCCACAGCATGGAACACTGTCTTTCTTAATCTGGAACAAATGCCAAATGGGCAAAATGTGGAAAACTTACTAACAGCTTCAGTTAGGAAGCTCACATAATTTTTAGAATTTGTTTGTAAGTATATATATATATATATATATATATATATATATATATATATATATATATATATATATATATATATATTGCATACACACACACGCATATATATATATATATATATATATATATATATATATATATACATACATACATACACACACATACGCACAGGTATACATATATATGTGTGTGTGTGTGTGTGTGTGTGTGTGTGTGTGTACACTTATGAAATGCTATTTTGATGGCTTAATATAATTCAATATTGTTTAGAATGGATAATGATTAAAAAAACTAATAACACCAAATGTATGACACACCCTTTCATTGTGGAAATGTGAGAAACGTGGACTTTTTAAGACTCAAAAGTGAGAAAGGTTCTTCATAATGAAGTACACTTGAGAGGTACAAGTGGAAGAAAAATAATAAAACAACAGAATTAAATAATTTCACCTTTTAAAACAAGAGGAAGTGAACAAATGAAGAAAAAAAAAAACAGTTGAACCAGTCTGCCACCTTGATTTTATAGAACTCCTAACAAACTCTACCAGGATAAATCTTTTCCATGCATCCAGTCAGACCTGTTAACAGTACCTCGTTATGAGGAACCTTTTTATTTGCATGTTCCTCACAGTTCCATATTGAAAGAGTCTGCCACACATTTAGAGCTACAAATATTTTAAAATTTTATCTATGGTAAATAATACTGAATCACATTAATTCATCAAAAGAGTGTTTTATAAATAGAAAGTTACATATTATAATAATTCTGTAAGCTTCCTAGTTGAAGAGATAGGAGGTTGAGAGCTATCGGTCCAATCCAGTAGAAAATAAGTTAAATTTAAGAAGTTTATTTTTATTTATTTATTTATTTGACATTTGTTTATCAGGAAAGTCTGACTGGGCTAGAAAGTGTCCATTTTCAGCAGAGGCCCAGGGAGAAAAGCTCCACAATCACAATATTTCAAAAATCAAGTACAGATATTTTCAATTACAAAGTATCATGTTACATTACAAAACAGCAAGTACAAACATTTTAAATCACAAAGTATCATGTTACACTACAAAACACAATAGTGAAAAAATGTTGTAATGAGCAAAACATAGAACATATGTTTCATAGTAAGGTGCAATCAAAAACAATAGCATGAGTTAAAGTGAATATGTGAGGAAAATTTTAATAGTCATATTATTTGTTACATAGATTGATTATGGATGGCACAGTGGTGCAGCGGTAGCGTTGTTGCCTCACAGCAAGAGGTTCTGCGGCTCGATTCTTGGCTGGGGTGCCTTCTTTGCAGAGTCTGCATGCCCTCCCTGCATTCATGTGGGTTTTCTCTGAGTGCTCCGGTTTCCTACCACGTTACAAAGACATGCATCTGGAGAGTGTCTCCCCGGGCCTCCGCTGAAAACTGACTCATTCCAAGTTGGACCTTCCCAATTAATAAATGTTAAATAAATAAAAATTAGTATGTGGTAAATGAGACCTGAGACAATTTTAATAAGATACTTAAAAAGAGAGCTGAGATTACATGATTAGAGGCGGTGAGATGAATCGGAGTGATGTCTTAGTTTAAGAGAGGTGTTCATATTATAGTTATAGAAGGGAGGAGGAGGAAGGATGGAGAGAAGAAGATTATAAGAAGAGTGCAGGATAGGGTGTCTTCAGGTAGCTTAGGTGAGTAGGGAGGAAAGAGGTAGAGGAAAAGTCTGCTGAGGTGAATTAAATAAGGTAAGGTAGTGGGGGAAACAAAAAGGAGTGGAGCAGGAGACTGGAGAGGATTGTGAAGTATGATCTAGGTTGAAGGGAGTGAGTGACATATATAGTGAGTAATTTCAGCCAGGATTGGCACAGGAGCAGGTGCAAGATTTTAAAAGGTATTCTTCTGGGGGGGCATTTAAAGGTGGGTATGTTAGAAATAGTTCTGGTGGTTAGAGTTATGGAGTTCCATTTTTTTGCTACTGAGTACGAGTATAGGCTTTGTCCGGGGATTTATTCAGTTTATTCTAGCCATTTATTAAGTCTTGCTACTTGTTTCAACTGTATTCTGTTAAACTTTATTGTTTGTACTTTATTTGCTCATTTTAAGTTAAATTCAACTGTTTTACTGTTGTAGGCTACACACTCAAGTGTGCATTTCTCTGCTTTAAAATAGTGTTTTTGCAGTTCTATTTGTTGTATTTTTGAAAACAAAAAAAAACTATATCCTTGCTCGTTTCTCACCTTTCTGTAACTAGAATAGTCTGGATTTCAGATTTGCTGATCTGTATTGAGGTTTCTGTGTTGCCCAGACCTTTCTGAGATAGAGGGAAGCTTCTCTGCTTATCAGTGGGAGTGGTAAGCTCTGAGCAGCTTATCTGTCACTAAAGGAGTGGTTTCAGCTCAGAAATTTTATTTTTGTTGGACATTTTGGGCTATTTTTATCCCTTTCATCTTTCTGTTTAAAAAAAAACGTGTTTACATGACACACAGCACCGCTTAGCTAAGGTAAAACCATTTTCCCTTAGACCTTGTAAACCTTTACCTCTGAGCACTCAAATTAGACCTTAAATCCAGCACTTGCTCAGAACGTATTGCAACATTTATTGCAAGTTCACTCACTGCCACTAGCACTAACTTTCCATAAATGGAAACAAAAAGCTTCAGCACTTAATCTAAGCATAAATATCTCAGTACTTAAAAAGCTGATCACTTTTCCAGATGTGTCTAAAGGTCAGTTTCTGATGCTTTCTCCCGTTAACCTGGTGAACCTGGGCATCCTGAGGCAATACAGCAATTGCCTCATGTACACAGACAACCCTCTCTTCCTACGTCCAAACATATCCACTTGTGAGAGATACAAGTACATAGCTACACTTGAGGCTTCGCTCTCTCAATCCAAAACTGGGTTAGCCAGTAATGAGGAGAAGGTCAACACACACATCACAGACAACACATAGCCCCCCCCCCGTTAGCACACCACAACTATCACATAGCAACACAAAACACATCACCACTTTCACGGAGGCTCTCTTAAAAAATCTGTCTAAACAACAGAGACCTCCGAGGCACAAACACAAGAAACCATCGCATCCAAGCATAACCCACAATACACATAGCCCTTACAACCAGTGCGCCACTCAAGCTAAGCCCCTAAGGCAGAACAATATACCAAACACAGTAGTCATAGGTGACTCAATTGTAAGGCACACTGATGTCCCACTCACTAGACTGAATAAGGGTAAAATCACCATCAGCTGCCTATCGGGTGCCAGGATTCGCCACATAACGCATGCACTTGGGTCTCTCCACAGAAGGTACAAATATGACTCCGTCATCGTACAGTTGGTGTGAATAACCTAAGACGTACCTCCCTGGACTACATGAAAAGAGACATGAAGGAGCTCTCTGATCTTGTAGCCCAGGCAGGTATGACCCTAGCCTTGAGTAGCATCCTACCGTCACCAGGGATGATAACACAGCACAAGCAGAAAATGATTGACTTTAGCAATTGGCTAAATTTCTGTTGTCATTCAAAGGGGATCCAGTATCTGTCTGCTTGGGATGACATGACAGACAGACCTCAATGCTTTGCCAAAGACGGCCTGCATCTGTCACCCCTGGGCTTCCAGATACTGGCCAAGGCCCTTGCCACCCCTATAGTGACTTTTTTTAGGCAATGCCCTGAAGACAAATTTACCACCATAACATCTGCTAGTAAATGCATCCTAAGGGTTATGCTACTCAATGCTAAAAGTCTAAACCTCAAAATGCACTCGCTCAAGTCACTCCTCAAACTGGAGAACATCAATATCTGTGCAGTAACAGAGATCTGGTTCAAGGCTCCTGAAAGCACCCCTGCGCTACCAGGTTACAATGCATATCACACATTTCGGCCCCCAAATCTGAACCATAACCGTAAGGGATGTGATGACCAAACCCCCAAAGGAGATGTATCCATCTTCATAAAAGATACACGCACCTCCAGACTTGTTGCCCAACATAACGCATCAGAAATTCTTAGGTATAGTTATCACTGGACAAAACTGCAGTCCATGTTGTAGCCTGCTACAGATCCCCCACAATGTCCCAGCCAGGACTCCCACTCTGCATTCCTGGACACTCTGGAAAACATCAAGGTCCAGCCTAATGCCCTTATTCTGGGAGACTTTAACTACCCCTCCATTAGTTGGAACAACTACTCCTGCTCCAACTCTTTTGCCCAACGTTTCTTGGAATTCATCAACTCCAATACCTTGGACCAACTCATCTTCACCCCCACTAGGGGAAACAACATTCTTGACCTAGTCATTACAAACATGGGGGACCGCTGCTCTACTCCTTTGATAAATCCCTCCCTGGTCAGATCTGACCACAAGTTAATCACCATTGATATCTAAATCCCACTCCCACCCCCGAAAAAAGGACACCACAGTGAAAAACTTCTCCAAAGCTAATTTTGAGCTTCTAAGGACAGAAGTGGCAAGCTTCACGTCATCCATAGAAATTGAGAATGGGAGTATGGCTACTGAATCATAGATCAAGGCACTGTATGAGCAATTACGCAATTGCATAGATAGGGCCATACCAAACAGAACCAAGATGCTCTCCTCTAAAAAAGAAAGCTAATCTGGTGGAACCCTGCCATTAACAAACTCTACAACTGAAGGAAAAAAACTGTTGCAGAAAAGGGTAAAGTCCGATGACTGGAAACATAATGCATGCACTTGGGTCTCTCCACAGCAGGTACAAATATGACTCCATCATCGTACAGTTGGTGTGAATAACCTAAGACGTACCTCCCTGGACTACATGAAAAGAGACATGAAGGAGCTCTCTGATCTTGTAGCCCAGGCAGGTATGACCCTAGCCTTGAGTAGCATCCTACCGTCACCAGGGATGATAACACAGCACAAGCAGAAAATGATTGACTTTAACAATTGGCTAAATTTCTGTTGTCATTCAAAGGGGATCCAGTATCTGTCTGCTTGGGATGACATGATAGACAGACCTCGATGCTTTGCCAAAGACGGCCTGCATCTGTCACCCCTGGGCTTCCAGATACTGGCCAAGGCCCTTGCCACCCCTATAGTGACTTTTTTAGGCAATGCCCTGAAGACCAAATTTACCACCATAACATCTGCTAGTAAATGCATCCTAAGGGTTATGCTACTCAATGCTAAAAGTCTAAACCTCAAAATGCACTCGCTCAAGTCACTCCTCAAACTGGAGAGCATCGATATCTGTGCAGTAACAGAGATCTGGTTCAAGGCTCCCGAAAGCACCTCTGTGCTACCAGGTTACAATGCATATCACACATTTCAGCCCCCAAATCTGAACCATAACCGTAAGGGATGTGATGACCAAACCCCCAAAGGAGATGTATCCATCTTCATAAAAGATACACGCACCTCCAGACTTGTTGCCCAACATAATGCATCAGAAATTCTTAGGTATAGTTATCACTGGACAAAACTGCAGTCCATGTTGTAGCCTGCTACAGATCCCCCACAATGTCCCAGCCAGGACTCCCACTCTGCATTCCTGGACACTCTGGAAAACATCAAGGTCCAGCCTAATGCCCTTATTCTGGGAGACTTTAACTACCCCTCCATTAGTTGGAACAACTACTCCTGCTCCAACTCTTTTGCCCAACGTTTCTTGGAATTCATCAACTCCAATACCTTGGCCCAACTCATCTTCACCCCACTAGGAAACAACATTCTTGACCTAGTCATTACAAACATGGGGGACCGCTGCTCTACTCCTTTGATAAATCCCTCCCTGGTCAGATCTGACCACAAGTTAATCACCACTGATATCTAATTCCCACTCCCACCCCCGAAAAAAGGACACCACAGTGAAAAACTTCTCCAAAGCTAATTTTGAGCTTCTAAGGACAGAAGTGGCAAGCTTCACGTCATCCATAGAAATTGAGAATGGGAGTATGGCTACTGAATCATAGATCAAGGCACTGTATGAGCAATTACGCAATTGCATAGATAGGGCCATACCAAACAGAACCAAGATGCTCTCCTCTAAAAAAGAAAGCCAATCTAGTGGAATCCTGCCATTAACAAACTCTACAACCGAAGGAAAAAAACTGTTGCAGAAAAGGGTAAAGTCCAATGACTGGAAACATTCCCTTGTAAAGCTCATCAAATCCACCAAAGCTAGTTACAAAAGCAAAATTGCTACAGATACTAAAGACAACCACAAGGCAATTTTTAGTCATATCAAAAATCTGCATAATAATATCCAGATTTGCACTGAGATACAGCTCAACAGCACCACTTATACTGAACCAACTGATATTGCCAATATCTTTGCAGACTGGTATAGTGCGAACTTTACTCCCCCCCTCACCCCCCAAGGGCCTATCCACATACCTGAGAAATACCAGCTCCCTATTATCATGACTGCACAAGTAGAAACTGCACTGACAAAAGCTAAGAATACAGCTTCCATGGGACCAGATAATATACCTGGTTGTGTCCTACACAATTTACAAAAAGAACTGGCACCACACCTGAGTTCCCTGTTCAACTACAGCCTCAGTTCTGGCTTTGTCAACACTGAATGGCACACTACTAGTCATCCCACTCCAGAAACAGGGTGCGACTACTGACCCTGGGAACTACCGCCCCATTAACTTGACAAGCCTGATCTGTAAGGCTATAGAACGTATTATTATTATTATGGATCTTATAAATAAGGATATAGGGAACCTTCAAACCCTGGACCAATGCAGTTTGGGTTTGTGAAAGGCAGATCATGTCTGCTCAATCTGATAGACTTCTTCAAAGCTGTCACCAGAGTGGTGGATGAAGGCAAGGCTGTCCACACAGCCTACCTCGACCTAGCCAAAGCCTTTGACACCATCCCACACTCTGGAATCATTTTTGGATCCTCTCCTGTTTGGTATCTACTTCTCTGATGTTCAAGCCAACACCAAGGGACTCTGGTTAACCAAATTTATAGATGACTGCAAACTGGAAGCTATTATTGATTCTCAAGCTGATGTGGACATTCTACAAAAAAGCCTAACGGAAACCAACGACTGGTGCCAAAACCTTGGCCTTAGGCTCAACACCAAAAATGTATCATCATTCCGTTCGGAAAAAACACGGTGCCCACAAACTACCATATCAAAGGGAACCCACTTAACTCTGAAGATGTTATAAGGGATCTAGGGACACAGGTAGATAGCAATCTCTCCTTCGACAACCATGTCGCCACTGTA
Organism: Protopterus annectens; assembly: GCF_019279795.1. Classification (NCBI taxonomy): domain Eukaryota; kingdom Metazoa; phylum Chordata; order Ceratodontiformes; family Protopteridae; genus Protopterus; species Protopterus annectens. Next base: position 687,734,475 of record NC_056729.1, on the reverse strand, counting down.
GTTAGGAAGTCCTTCTACATGGCACATCTCATCACAAAAGGTTTCTCATCCAGGAAAAAAGAAGTCATTATCTATCTCTACTCATCCCTCATCAGACCCATTATAGAGTACAATGCCCCATTTGGCATGTACCTCACTAGATATCTCCAATAACTGGAAAGGCCTCAGAGGTTCCTCACTAAGAGGATCTTAGGACTCAAACACGTGTCTTATGCAGATAGACTTAAAAAACTTAAACTTTACTCCATCTCATATCGCTTACTTAAAGGCGAGCTCTGCTTGACATACAGAGCCATGTCTGACTCCATCTGAAAAATCCCAATCCCTGTGTGCTACTCATTCCAAAGACCTCAACCTTATCACCACATTAAACAGAATCTGCTGGAGGTATAGGTTCCTAACCCAGAGACTTCCAGTACTCTGGAATAAACTCCCCATTCACATCAAGCAGAGCACCTCACTGGCCCTCTTCAAGAGAAATCTTGAGTGGATAGGAAATAGGAAATTCACCCTGGGGATCACTTCAATCGCATTGCTAGATAGGGGCACAGGGAACTAATGTCAGGTAAGCCAAATGACTGGGAACACTATTGGGCTAGGCTTGCATTGGCTCCAGGGTCGTTAGTCTAGTACTTACCTATGAAGCTATGAACCTGTTTACAGTGAGAAATTGTTTGTCTTACTCTCTAAGAGTTCTTTTTGGAAAATACATGTTGATTAAAGGGGTAAGGGCTGGGCAGGCTAATGGTTTGTGTATGATTTTATGTACTAAGCAGAATGTAGGAGAGGTGGAGGGGGAGTTCCAACCAGCTAAGGGTATGCAGAGCTTTACAGTGATGGTTAAGGGAGGATGAATTAGTAGCAAACTTGGCAATTTTGTTGTATCAGCAGTTTGTTTTTTTTTTCATGGAGGATTGCAAATTAGTTAGAATTTGTGCTCCATACAGTAGGGAAGGCATAAGGTAGGTTTTGGCTAGAGTAATTTTTGTGGGTGAGCTCAGAAAATGATTGTTTCTGTGTATCATGCCTAGTTTTTGAGGGTTTTCTTGATATTGTTTTGGATGTGGAGGTCATATTTAAGATTATCATCTATTATGAGTCCTAATAGTTTGGTGTGGCAGCCAAAAAAGATTTTGAAAGATGCTTTGTTAGTGGTATGAGTTTTTGGGGTAAAGAGGAGGATTTTGTTTTTTGGGGACTTAGGAGTTGTGCCATTGTAAGCCAGGTTTTAATAGAGATGACAGCTTGTTGAGCAATTTCATGGAGCTGAGTTAAGTTGTTTGAAAAACAGATACTGGTAGAGCCATCTGCATATTGAACCAAAGTGCCTTCACACAAAGATGAATGTAGCTTACCGATAAAAATATTGAACAGTAGAGAGCCAGGGATGGATCCTTGTGGGACTCCTGTGGAAGTGGGAAGGTATGCGGAGATGGATCTTTGCCATTTTACAGCTTGTTGCCTGTTGGCAAGCTAGCTTGAATAAATGGAGATCGTAGACCCATGATGGAAAGTTGATTGAGGAGTTTACTGTGAGAGACCATGTTAAAGGGTTTTGATAAATCTAGAAATACTGCAAATACAAGTTTCTTAGACTTGCAAGCTTTATTGACAGTGTCTATCTGTAAATGATAGTAATACAGTAGAGGTGCTGTGGTCTGGCTGAAATCCATGCTGCTCCTTGACGATTAGCTTATTTTGTAAGAGATAGTGGTGAAATTGTTGATTAATACATCTTTCAAGGATTTTAGATAGGAGAGACAGGATGGCTATGGGATGGAAATTTGTAATGTCAGTGGAATTATCTCCTTTTATGTAAGGGGTAATTTGTGCCATTTTCAACAAGTTAGGGACACAGAATTCTGTTATTGATATATTAATAAGAATGATGATTGGGTATGCTATTGCATCTGCAGGTAGATTTAGCTATTCCGGGGGAAGGTTATCAGCCGAGGAGGAACAAGGTTTTAGTTTACTTAAAAGCTTTGTTATGAGAGTTATAGAAACCGGTTGAAAGGTAAAGTGGGTGGAGTTGTCTGCATGTGTATTGGAGACATTGCAGATAGGTGAGTTTTGTGAAGGAAATGTGGTAGGGTCTAAGGTAGAGGAGGATGAACTGTGTGGAAGGGGGTTTTGTTACGTGAGTTTGAGGTTAAGTTGGCTATGCATTCTATGAAGTTTGTATTGAAATATGTAGCTGTTTGAAGAGGAGGAATGTCTGGGTATGGGCTGGGATTCTTTTTTGTACCTGGGCTGATGAGGGAGGATATGGAGGAACAAAATGTTTAGGGTTGTTTTTGTGGCTATCTTGTAGCTCAGTATAATAAGACTTTTTATCTCAATTAACTTGTTTCTTGACTTGGTTTCATAGCTGTCTGAATAGTTGACAATTTTTGTCATTTTATGCTTTGTTTCTGTCTTTTATAAGGAGTTTGTTTGCATTGGTTGATGAGCCATGGGGTATGGCTGTTTTTAATGCTTTTTTGAGCTGTGGGGCTAAGGTGTTAAGAATATTTAGAAATGCTGCATTGAAATATTCAGCTGCATCATTTAAGGGGAGTCTTTTTAGGATGGACCACTTAATTGCTTTCAGAGATTCAATGAAAGACTGCTTGGAGAATTTAGAGAGATTATGGGTAGTTTTCAGCTTATGTTCCTTTGTTAGTTGTGTAATGCATCTGTGGATATAAACTGGCAGGTGCTCACTTAGTGTATCAGGGAGGGTACCTGAGGAGGTAAAATTAGATGGGTTGGTAACCAGAATCCAATCCATGATAGATTGTTGGGAGTTATTTTTGCCATATCTTGTTGGTGTATTAATAAATTCAGTAAATCCAAAAAGTTTCATGCTGTTGATCACAGAGTTTGCAGATACAGACTGACAGTCAAAGTTTACATCACCCAGAAGGGTGAATTCATTTATGATTGGATCTGTTATTCAGGTTAGTATGTTTTTAGGTATTTGCATGTTCTTTCCTGGGAGAATATATAGCACTGCAATGCATATGCTCTTGGCTTTATTAAGTTTTACTGTAGATAAAAAGCCAGCAGAACAACTATGAAGTTGGCAACTTCTTTATCAAAACACATAAAAGGATGAGCACTTTCACATATTACTATGCTTCATCAGATCACAATACAAAATAAAATGCAACATATTTATGACTAAAAGCAACCTATCAAAAGAGTAAGCAATTAGCAAGGGGTGTGTTAAACCAGGATACATTCATCTTGTTTTAAGCCTCCGCCCTGCTTAATACTGACATTAGCATTAACACCAGGAAATCTATAAGCCTGTAATCTAAAACTCCATTTTAGTTCCATTTGTTCCAGCCAATTGTTTTGGACACCCCCTCCCCATATTATGTTGTAAACATTGCATAACGCTGAAACTAAAATTGTGTCCAGGATAGTCTAAAATATGCTTTGCCAAAGCATTGTTCATATTCTTAGTCCTTATCTCATATACATGTCTGTTTACCCTGTTTTGTAGCCTCTATATGGTTTTGCCTATATAGAAACATGAGCAGTGGTTACAGGTAGCCAAATAAACCACATACATGGTATTACAGTCAGCATAAAATCTGGGTTTAAAAATAAAATGCATCTATGCATACTCAAAGTCTTGTTCTTTTGTAATATAACAACAGATGGTACATCCCCCACAGTTTAAGGTACCTACTGTATCATACTGTATGTCAGTATGTTGTTTATTGTCACATAACAAGCGTTTCAAGTTGTGACAGTTTTTGTATATATATGAAGGCTTATTCCCCACTGTTTCTGCTGTTTGTGAATCCATAGTAAGGAGATGCCAATTCTTATCCATGATTTTCCTTATAGTGCTAATGTCACTGGTATACCTAATATTAAAGGATATCAATGGCCTACCTCCACTCTTTCTAGAATTTCCTGATAACTGAGATGAAAAAATATCGTCACTATTTGACCCTGTAGATATAACTTCTTTTTGTATGGTATTTACCATATGTGTATTATAACCCCTTTCCTTAAATAATTCAGAGAAATTGGTGACTTCCCTTTGAAACATATCATCTTCTCTACATATCCTAGACACCCTCATGTGTTGACTCTTGTCTATGTTAGGAAAGCATTACATAATAAACTGTTCCTCCAGCATGGTTTGCAGTATAGGGATGTTGTAAGTGTGTTGTTTGCTGTTCTCCTCACTAACACATCTAAACATTCAATTTCATCATATGAGCTGTTAACTGTGAATCTTAGAAAATCAGTAGTAGATTCTACATACTGAATAAAATCATGTAAAGAATTTACATCCCCTCCCCACAGCATAAAGATGCCATCAACAAAACGTCTGTAGAATTTCACACATTCAAAATATGTTGAAGTAAAAAGATGGTGAATGTCCCAGAAATGCATACCTAAATTTGTGTATGTATTTGCACATGGGGTACCCATAGTGACACCCCATTTCTGGAAGTATAATCTTCCATCAAACATGAGTGCATTATTTTCTAGGATTAACTCGAGAAAAGTACATAAATAAACTGTATCATTGTCATACATTTGTTCATAGGTTAATAATTCCCTCAATGCCTCTATACCATAGGTGTTAGGAATACAGGTAAATACATTTTTTCACATCCAAGATAACTAATGTATAGTAACTAGGAGTGATAGTAATAATATGTCTATTCATATCATCTAGGAACTGCATAGTGTTCTTCAGTATAGTGGGTATCTGTGCCACTAAGGGCTTCAACTTATTTTCAACATACATTGAAAGTGGTTCAGTGGCCCAACCTTCCCCAGCCACTGTAGGTCTCATTGGTGGCTTGGTAATGGACTTATGAATCTTTTTCAACTCTTTAATAATGAGTATAACTGGATTATCAACATTTAAAAAATTATACAATTGTTCATTAATAAATCAATTCATTAAGCACTCGTATAAACAATCATGAATATTAACTAAAATTTTTAAGTAAAGTCTCATTAATCTGAAGATAAGTCTCTTCATCTTCTAATAAAGCAAACACAGCTATCATATAGTCAGTCCAATTAAGCACTACTTTTGCACCTTCCTTGTCCGCTGGCCTAATAGTTACAGACTGCAAAGTCTGTAAGTGATGTAGTGCTCTCCTCTCAGAATTATTCATATTGTAGAAGTCTTTGCAATGAGAAATCCTTAATGTATCACTAAGCTTTTTTTCACAGACTTTTACAAATAATTCTACATGTGCTGGCAGCGTCAGTATAAAATCACTAGTTTTTCTATAGGTGGAACAGCTAGAAGCAGTCTTGGTATCAAACATAAGCTTTACCGCTGTATTGCGAGCAAACAATCTGACATCAATAAGTGTGTCACTTACTTTAGCTGGGGTGGCAGGAATAAAGGATAGTCCTCTGTTCAAAACGGCACGTTCACAGGCAGTAAGTTCATAATCAGACAGATTCACAACTAAATCCTTCACTGTCTCATTCTTCTGTTCGCTATGGGTCTCTCGATAGAATGTTTTCGTTTCTGCCTCCCTCTGCTGATCGATTGCGAAGTAGCAGGCATCCGTTGTTTGACTGGTAGGGGTAAAAAAGTCTCGTTTTGAAATGAAGAGAAAGCCTTCGGTCTAGCTCCTGTAGATTCAAACATTAAAGCTTGTTGATTAGATGGAGGGGTGGAACAATGAGCTGAAACATGCAAGTTTGAAGCAGCAGTAGCAGTAGCTGTGCTGGATAAAATAGTTTCACTGACCACAGTATTCTCTACTGCATTAGCTTCCCCAGTAGTCAATGTAGCTTGTGATGAAATGGGTGTATCAGATACTGTGGAAAGATGTTGTTGCTTTGGCCAAACAAACACATGGCCCTGACTGAAATCAGTAAAGTCTCTTTGAAGTTTTTTCTGTTTGGTCTGTTGCAACCTAGATTCATTAGTCCATTACCAAGCCACCAATGAGACCAATAGTGGCTGGGGAAGGTTAGGCCACTGAACCGCTTTCAATTTATGTTGAAAATAAGTTGAAACCCTTAGTGGCATAGATACCCACTATATCGAAGGACACTATGCAGTTCCTAGATGATTTGAATAGACATATTATTACTATCACTCCTAGTAACTTTACATTAGTTACCTTGCATGTGAAAAATGTATTTACCTGTATTCCTAACACCTATGGTATAGACGCATTGAGGGAGTTATTAACCTCTGAACAAACGTATGACGATACAGTTTATTTGTTATGTGCTTTTCTTGAGTTAATCCAAGAAAATAATGTACTCATGTTTGATGGAAGATTATACTTGCAGAAATGGGGTGTCACTATGGGCACCCCATGTGCAAATACATACGTGAATCTAATTATGCATTTCTGGGAGATTCACCATCTTTTTACTTCAACATATTTTGAGTGTGTGAAATTCTACAGATATTTTGTTGATGGCGTCTTTATGCTGTGGGAAGGGGGTGTTGATTCTTTACATGATTTTATTCAGTACATAGAATCTACTACTGATTTCCTAAGAGTTACACTTAACAGTTCATATGATGAAATTAAATTTTTAGACATGTTGGTTAGGAAAACAGCAAACACACTTACAACATCCCTATACCGCAAACCATGCTGGAGGAACAGTTTATTATGTAATGAAAGTATGCATCCTAGACACATTTTTCCTAACATAGTCAAGAGTCAACACATGAGGGTGTCTAGTATATGTAGAGAAGATGATACATTTCAAAGGGAAGTCGCCAATTTGTCTGAATTATTTATAGATAGGGGTTATAATACACATATGGTAAATACCATACAAAATGAAGTTATATCTACAAGGTCAAATAGTGATGACATTTTTTCATCTTAAGTATCAGTAAATTCTAGAAGGAGTGGAGGTAGGCCATTGATATCCTTTAATATTAAGTATACCAGTGACATTAACACTATAAGGAAAATCATGGATAAGAATTGTCATATCCTTACTATGGCTTCACAAACACCAGAAATAGTGTGAATAAGCCTTCATATATATACAAAAATGGTCATAACTTGAAACGCTTGTTATGTGACAGTAAACAACATACTGACAGACAGTATGATAGAGTAGGTACCTTTCCCTGTGGGTGATATCGCATCTGTTGTTATATTACAAAAGAACAAGACTTTGAGTATACACAGATGCACTTTATTTTTAATTACACAAACTCCACTCCACTTTATTTTTAAGCCCAGATTTTATGCTGACTGTAATACCATATATGTGGTTTATTTGGCTACCTGTAACCACTGCTCATGTTTCTATATAGGCAAAACCATATAGAGGCTAGAAAACAGGGTAAACAGACATGTATATGAGATAAGGACTAAGAATATGAACAATGCTTTGGCAAAGCATATATTACACTATCCTGGACACAATTTTATTTTCAGAGTTATGCAATGTTTACAACATAATATGGGGAGGGGGGCAAAACAATCGGTTGGAACAGATGGAGCTAACATGGATTTTTAGATTACAGGTATATAGATTTCCTGGTGTTAATGCTAGTGTCAGTATTAAGCCTGTCCTACAAGAATGAAGGCTTAAAACAAGATTAATGTAACCTGGTTTAACACACCCCTTGCTAATTGCTTACTCTTTTGATAGGTTGTTTTACTTATAAATCTATTGCATTTTGTTTAGTATTGTGATCTGATGAAGCTCAGTAATATGGAAAGCGCTCATCCTTTTATGTATTTTAATAAAGAAGCTACGAATGTTGTGGTTATTCTGCTCGTCTTTTGTCTGCAGTTTGCTTGGTGTTCCAGCGTGAACATTTGTGAGTATTTGGCTGCTTTGTTTCTTCTATTAAGTTTTAGGAATGAGACTAGAATTTCTGCTTTTCCAAAAGTTGGGATTGTGCCTATATAGGGAGTTACTGTGAGCATATTTGGAAAGATTATAGCTGCTCCACTTGCCTTTTTTATGTTTTGTATTGAGCCTAATAATATTATAACTGGGGGCTAATATTTCAGCATCTTTTATTTTAGGCGTTAGCCATGTCTCAGTTGTGGCTAGGATGTCTGGGTTGTGTTGGGTCATGTAAGCATGAAAATCTGTGATTTTGTTGCATATGCTTCTAATGTTTAGAGTGACTATTTTTACACTTTTAGGGTCTATTTTATGGTTTGGGTTTGATTGGGACCTGGGTTGTGGTGGATGTCACTACACTGAGGTATGGTGCAGAAAGAAGGTTTGTTTATTATGGTATTTTTAGCAGAGATGGGTAGACACATTACCTTAATATTGGGATTGACATTTTTAGTATTTTGGGGTTATAGCCTTGGAATAGAGTTATGGGAAATACGCTTGAAGATATTTTTGAGTAGGTAGTGGCAAGGTGGTTGATAGGTAAAGATGAAGTAATGTTTGAGGTGTGCTTATATATTACTGCTACTGGTTGTGATGTTAGGAATGAGAGGAGGAGGAGTATGAATAAGGTGATATGGGAAGGAAGTAGTGTGGTTAGTATTGTAAAAATCTTACAGTATGGTTAGATAAAATAATGAGCAGTGGCAATGGTGTGGAGAATAGGTAGGTTTTGATATGGAGGAAGCAGAATGAGATTTGAGAAGAAATTTACAACAGAAGTGGGTGGAGGTGGTATGAAGAGAACAATTTGTGATTGGATGGAAAGTTAGATACAGGATAGTAGGATGAGCAGAGGAGGTGGAGTAAGTGAAGTATAAGTGTAGATGTAGTGGGGATGTGTGGGAATTAGGGGTAGGGCAGGGGGGGATGAAGCCTGAGGGCTAAATGGAGCAGGTTGGCCTACTGTGGAGTAAGTGTCAGGAAAACTATCTGTAAAACTGCAACAAAACAGGAGGTAAGACGAATCCAGATCATTTTAAAAACAGTAACACAAGTTTGTAAATTCCTGTTAACATACACCTAAGTTAACTGCAAAAGGCAGTATTGCAGTGACTTTGGATTGAAATAATGCTGTAGTAGCTGGAGAAACAACTGAGATGAGGAGAGAACCAATCAGGTACTTCAGTGGAATGCAGTTACTCCCCCCCACAGATGGATTACCACCAAAAACAAACAATCAGTGAGGTAGAATGTTTATGGATACAAAGAAAATGTATCTGAACTCTAAATACTTGAGATGAGTCACAGCATTTAATTTCATGTGTATGAGCTTTTATTGCCTTTCCAGGGATTCTTTACACTACTAGAGTAAAATATGCTGCAGTGTTAATTTAGCTTTACCTTCAGCAGTAAAAGGCCTGTGGGTGTGGGTGTCCCTCCAGCAGATTTAACACTGCAGTACAGAACACACTAATGCATAAGTGAGGGAAAACAATTAAGTTTAGTTTGAGTTTTAGAAACTGCCGTGCATAGATTTTAACTGAATGTATTGCTTCATTTGAACATTTGCAACTGGAGGTGAAACTCAGCTGTGCAAGTTCCTTTGGTAACGTGATTATGTTACCTTTTTCAGCAGCAGTTGTCAGACATACTGTGTGCTTCGTACACTTGGAGACAGCGAGAGATAAATTAAAATAATTAGGATTGTTTGATGGTTGAACTATGTAGATAAAGTACTATTTGTCTATACTCTGCTACATTAAGTAGTATTTGGCAAACATGAGTAGTGCACTGTATTTCACAGTTATGCATTTCTGTTTTATAGCCTTTAAAGAGAAAAATATGGAAGCTAATAGGAGATATGTCTAGATATGCAAATTCTGGATTACTAAAACCAAAATGGAGGTTTCCACAGTTTAGAAGAACAGAAAGAAAATTAACTAACAACATATATTTGTTGGTATGCAAGTGTGGGATTACTAAGATTGAGGTTTACAGGTTTTAGAAGGACAGATAGAACACCTATCTCAGTTAGTTCCCACTCTTTGCTGCACAACATACAGCCTGTAAGTGTGATATTTAAGCACTTTAGAATAAGCAGTTTGAGTCTGTACCAAATGTGATGGCCTTGTGTAAACCAGTGCCACTAAATGTGAAGAATATGTTGTTACCCAGTCTGTTTCAATGAATAATCCACAAAACACAACCATGGCACTAAGAGCATAGAGGTAGTGCGCTACTATCCTGGTTCTGGGTCTTCATCCTCCACACCCAAATTACATTGCACACCGTTCACTTACACAGCCACACCACTCTGTCCATGAACCAATGTCTCCCAGGGCACCTCTAGCCAGCGTAACTGCCTGTCGCTCAAAGTATTATTTTCCACATTCACCTATATGCACACAATTTCTAGGGCATGATGTTGAATCCTCCAATTCTACTCAGCTTTCTTGCTGAGTTTGGTAGTACTGCCGCCATCTGAAGAAAGTCATAGACTTCCAGATACTGGTATGCTGTGATTGTGCTACTTGATATCTCTTTTACAGGTAGTCGGCCAAAGCAGTCTCAAAGACTTGTCCCTTACAGTGTGTTATTTCTCAGTAACAGTGGTTACCCTCTTAAGCAACAGTGCATAAATACTTGTAATAAATGAATACCATTCACAATAGCTTCGAAATATTTAAAACAGGTTTCACTTAAATAATAAAGAAAATAGCACAAATACCAAATAAAATATACATAAGCTGGCACACAAAGAATATTAAAGTATAATAAACATAGATAGCTGGAGTTAGATTTTTCTGTATATATTCTATCTAACTTCCCTAGCTAGCTGCTACAAGTTCTGTCTCAATTAGTAACACTGCAGTCTCCATTTTCTTAGTATTGATTAAATGAGATGTCATCTATGATCATTTTTTTCAGATGGTTACTTATATGGATATTTTAATGTGATCACGAAGTTCCTTTTATAGGTTCATAGGTTCATAGATTAGTACTAGGCTAACTGCCCTTGTGAGCCATTTTAAGCCTAGCCAATTATCCCCTGTGAGATTCAAACCCTGTATCTTGTATTTGTAAGGCAAACACCTTAACCATTAGGCCACCCTCCCAACCCCATTTTTACTTTTTTCTTGAACTGTATGCATTACACTGTTCTCAACTCAGGGACACACTTATGGAATTATGGTTCACAGTCAGTGATGCTGTAATCTTTTTAATATTTTCTCAAAGATTATTTTGGAACAGTAAACTTGAACAAAAATGACTGCTTTACCTTGCTGATATAATTTACATAATTATCAATTATTAGTAATTTGCAGTCTAATTTAGGGAACAAGTGATATTAGCTAATATATACATTCAGAGTTGACAGAATTGTACATATGTGATTGTATAACAATTGTAAAAAGTTAGTTGACAATAAAAGAGTTGAATTAATTCAGAACAATGCAAAGTGCTTACAATACTTAGAATTACAGAAGTCATCATCATCATCATCATCTTTCGGCTTTTCCCGTTAGGGGTCGCCACAGCGGATCATCTCTTTCCATTTCTTCCTGTCCTCTGCATCTTGCTCTGTCACACCAACCGCCTGCATGTCCTCTCTCACCACGTCCATAAACCTTATATTAGGCCTTCCTCTTTTCCTCTTACCTGGCAGCTCCATCCTTAGCATCTTTTTCCCAATATACCCATCATCCCTCCTCAGCACATGTCCAAACCAACTCAATCTCATCTCTCTTGCTTTGTCTCCAAACTGTCCAACATGAGCTGACCCTCTAATATACTGATTCCTAATCCTATCCATCCTAGTCACACTGAGTGCAAATCTTAACATCTTTAACTCTGTCACATCCAGCTCTGACTCCTGCCTTTTTGTCAATGCCACTGTCTCCAACCCATATAACATAGCTGGTCTCACTACCCTCTTGTAGACCTTCCCTTTCACTCTTACTGGTACCCGTCTGTCACAAATCACTCCTGACACTCTTCTCCACCCATTCCACCCTGCCTGTACTCTCTTCTTCACCTCTCTTCCACATTTACCATTACTCTGAACTGTTGAACCCAAGTACTTAAACT
>NC_056729.1:687690062-687720062 GCF_019279795.1 Protopterus annectens | reverse complement strand
ATCCTTGTGTAAATAAGATATATGCATTAAGGAAAGTTATAAATAAATATATGTTGAATGGAAAATGAGGATTTATACAGGATACTGAATCAGTCACAATCAGTATGCACTTTTTTGGTCATATTGTAGAACTGGCAGGATATTATTGGCAAAGGAATATATTTATTTGATGGACAGACTGAAAACTTTCCAAATAGTACTCTAAGGACATGCTTCTTTACTAGTAACAAAGCACCTGGATATGTCTCAATTTAACAATCACTGGAAAATGATTTTTTTCAAAGGAGCAATTTAAGTTGAATTTTTGAAATTTTAATATCACAGAGGTATAATTTAAAGCAATAGGATCAAAGATTCATTCTAGAAATATAGAACATTATAAAACAGATTTAACAACAATTCCTGAAGGAATTTACCTCAAGAAAGTTGAAAATTATAAGTAACACATTATCATAATATTATGTTAGTTAATCAATACACAGTATGAGGATATAAAGAAGGTTATCAGTGCAGAACAGATAATCAAGGGCATATAGGATAAAACTGGAAAAATCATGGTACATAAAGTTAAATTTGCTAAGAGATCCCTCAAACTAAGCAACTTTAAGGTTACTCCTAGTAATCAGAAATAGTTGACATTAAGCTTAAGACTATAAACAGCATATAGGGCAGTCAATTAAAGAATCACTAGTTATGGAGATGCTATAACATCCTTGAGATATACTAAAATGTTTTGCTAGATCTTATGAACAGCTAAATGCAGCAGATGTCTTGCATGCTAATAGGAGTGTAGAATTCTATACCTTGGAGTAAGCTTTATAGGTTCCAATTAAAAGCCAGCAGCACTTAAATATTCACAAACATTTATTAGTGCTTTTGTCCATGTGAGTCTGGACTTAGATACATCTGCAACATACATTCTTAATTTACATATACAATAAAGAAATCACACGATCCGCAAGTCATATAATTTATTTCACATAATTCAGAATTACATTTTGAATACATTTAAACACAACTATAAAAAGTACGTTTTACTGATTGTAACAATTAAAATAAATATAAATATGCCATAATTTAGCTGTACTATTGTTTAAAACAAATGCAATGGAGATGTCATACAATGCCATTGATATACCGGAGTTTAATTTTATCTGCCAGTACAATTCTTTATATAATAAGGTGTTTTCCCATCAACCTGGCAATTGTGGTCTTAATACTTTCTCCAAGACAAAGAAGCAGAACATTTGAAAACCCACACAGAATTTTGAATGCTTATATAATACATTATCATCATCATTTTTAAAAATAATGTATACATCTTTATACAATCTTTCATGCAAAATCTGCTCAGTTTTTCTTATATAAAATGTTAGACAAATTTGGCATTTGTCAATGTATATTTCTCCATTAGTGTATCAATTACAATTTCCACTAGTCTTAATCTGTATGTTAGAGCCAATTACCTCAAAAGATTCACTTTCTGTGATATAGAAGATGTAATTACATGACCCATATTTATAAGTACCAGTTTTTGCAGAAACAAATTTCTTCATATTCTCCAGTCTGTCCTTAATGTTTCTGAAAATCTTATATATAAATTAAGGCTCTTCACATAACTTATCCAATAACATATCTGAACTAAAGGCAATCTTACACATTTTCTGAATAAGTTTTCTCAATTCATAACTTCCTGTTGACAAAGTTAATGCCATTGCTGTATAAACATTTTTCCACGAGTTTCATTCCATTTACTGTCTGTCACATTCCCAGATTTTAATATAGGGATAAAAGTAGTCTATATTTTTATTTTTACTTCCTTTATCTAACAAGTCAGGCATACATTACCTTTTATTCCACATATTAATAAGGTTAACAACTTCCAGATCAAAATTAATATCATAAAAGTTATTTTAGATTATCGAACTGTCCTTTCTTTTTATTTTTACTTTATTATAAATATCATCTAATAATCATCCATCCACAATCCCTTTTCCCATTATAGCACATGGGGTCAGGGTGTCACTACATCAGTGACAATCATCTTGACCCAAGGTTTTGCACTGCCAGGTGTTAGCGAGCTCTGCCAGAGTGGTACTTCTACACTACACACTCATACCTATGGCCAGTTTACAGTGTCCAGTCCACCTGTTACATGTCTTTGGAATGTTGAAGGAAATCAGAACACCCGGAGGAAAACCATGCAAAATCAGGTGGATATTTCCTTTTGTTCAACATATTGATAAGTTTAACAACTTCCAGATCAAAATTATTCCAATCAAACAATCTGTCCTTTTACGTTTTCATTTTGAGAAAAGGGATGATGATTATTGTAAAAATGTAAATGGTGATTTGAAAAAGTTGGTTTTATATAAATATATATGTGTATACGTGTGTGTTTATTTGAGCCAAACATCCTGTTTTGTATCTTTCTATTTGCTAAAATCTAAATAATTAATGATATTCTCTTCAATAAAGTAAATAAATCTTAAAAAGAGATGCCCTATTCAATAAACTTGAAAGTTAGCTCGTTGTTACTACCACACCACAAGAAAAAAATATATAATTCAAGTATTGAAAATAAAGTGTACACTTTCTATCAATTTATTTGGAAAGAGAACATATTATTTCAAATAGCCAAGTACTAAATTAGCAACTACTGATCACAAGCCACTCCCATTACAACTCTGATTAAATGTATCACTTTCAAAAGAAAAAAAAAAGTATCATTTCAATGCTAAGTCACTAAAATTACATACAATATTGATTTCCTGTCAGATCATGTTATCAAACTTAATAAACATTCCACAAAACCAAGCAAGACATATATAACTTGGGATGCTTAAAAAGAAATATTTAATATAAGTAGTAAAAAAAAAAAAACTCATCCTTGCAATCTTATTGTTAGACCTTATTTAAAAAGTCTCGAGAGTCTTTTAGTATGTATGAAAAATCTGATAGGTTTTATTTTTTTTATATACAAAAATAGCCGTTGCTTCAGATTTTCAACCCCCTATAAGGCTTCTAGTAATAGGTCAAAAAGAGGAACTCATAATAAACTTATGAACCTTAGAAATGTTAAAGGCTTTGGTAAAATATGTTCTGCTGACAAAAATTCATAACTTTTCTTACAAATTACTTTGTTCATTAATGTTTAATGTAAATGCAGATCATTCCAGACCAATGAGATATCCATTTCATCAAGTGATACAATTTAAAAAAACCTCATCATGACCAACAGAAAATCAAGCATACACCCCACATATTCAAGTGTGTTCATTATAACAATGCCTGTCAGATCATGTTATCAAACTTAATAAACATTCCACAAAACCAAGCAAGACATATATAACTTGGGATGCTTAAAAAGAAATATTTAATATAAGTAGTAAAAAAAAAAAAAACTCATCCTTGCAATTTTATTGTTAGACCTTATTTAAAAAGTCTCGAGAGTCTTTTAGTATGTATGAAAAATCTGATAGGTTTTATTTTTTTATATACAAAAATAGCCGTTGCTTCAGATTTTCAACCCCCTATAAGGCTTCTAGTAATAGGTCAAAAAGAGGAACTCATAATAAACTTATGAACCTTAGAAATGTTAAAGGTTTTGCTAAATATGTTCTGCTGACAAAAATTCATAACTTTTCTTACAAATTACTCTGTTCATTAATGTTTAATGTAAATGCAGATCATTCCAGACCAATGAGATATCCATTTCATCAAGTGATACAATTTAAAAAAACCTCATCATGACCAACAGAAAATCAAGCATACACCCCACATATTCAAGTGTGTTCATTATAACAATGCCTGTCAGATCATGTTATCAAACTTAATAAACATTCCACAAAACCAAGCAAGACATATATAACTTGGGATGCTTAAAAAGAAATATTTAATATAAGTAGTAAAAAAAAAAAAACTCATCCTTGCAATTTTATTGTTAGACCTTATTTAAAAAGTCTCGAGAGTCTTTTAGTATGTATGAAAAATCTGATAGGTTTTATTTTTTTATATACAAAAATAGCCGTTGCTTCAGATTTTCAACCCCCTATAAGGCTTCTAGTAATAGGTCAAAAAGAAGAACTCATAATAAACTTATGAACCTTATAAATGTTAAAGGTTTTGGTAAAATATGTTCTGCTGACAAAAATTCATAACTTTTCTTACAAATTACTTTGTTCATTAATGTTTAATGTAAATGCAGATCATTCCAGATCAATGAGATATCCATTTCATCAAGTGATACAATTTAAAAAAACCTCATCATGACCAACAGAAAATCAAGCATACACCCCACATATTCAAGTGTGTTCATTATAACAATGCCTCCGTCCTTATTGGGTTTCATAAACTGGTATTCTGTATTAGAAGTAGAAGCTTTAAAAATGAGTCTTTCTTCAATAGATAAACATTTTTTAACCTAGGAAACATAATCCTGAATGCGTGATTCTCACATTTTATTCAAACATTAAAGTTTTTGAATGTAAAGGTGGGTTAAAAGAAGAAGCTAAACAAAATCCCTGTAGTGGATAAATATGCTTTGTAGTAATCAATAAAGCAAATGTTTGAAATAGTACAGCTTATATGCAAATATACTATTTTTAGCTCTTCCCATACATAACTTATTAAAAATAATTCAAAATTCAGTTTGCAAGTATACAATGTTAACTCAACAACTGCATCTACAAAATTGTTAGATATTGATGGAATGCAAGTGAAACCTTTATTAAACAGTCCAGTAATACTATCAGTAATATTAAGTTCACTATAGTTATATACTGAAAAGTCCTCTGAAATTGTATGTATAGTACTTTCATTAGAATTGTTTAATTAATTGTTCTGTATTTTTTATTGTTTCTCATTTGATTCCTGAAGGATTGAGTGGTGTATCTCTGTTCCTCTTGAAAGTTATTTTTAATGATACAGCCCCCACTTTGTTGTTGACTCTGATTGGTTATTGTGGATGACCATCTCACTGGCAGTGGCTGTAGCCAATTGGACTCTTCCCCATGACTATTGTCAGCTACCAGTTCCATCTATTCTTCTAATGATTTTCTTACTACAGAATGTTTGGGATAAGTTGAACATAATCATTTGAGTTATACATTAATTTCTGTTCTTTGTATGCTTGAACACTCTTGCACAAATCTTGTTGTACTCCACCTGTCGGAAGTCAAACAGATCCTGTTAAATATTACTGTTTAGTAATCAAATTTCCCCTTCAAGTTTCTCCATCGAAAAGAATTGAAGTGTTGAGAAATATAGTAACTCTGGAGAAAATATGGGTGAACCTCAAATCTTTGTGGTTTGATTTATATTTTAAGGAGTATATAAAAATGAAGAGTTTCATGTGCTTGTGTCCAAATGGTCTGTCCTCTTGTTTGGTATTTTAACGGAACTGAAGTTTTTTTTATAGCTCAAGCCTGGGGTTTTAGTGCTTGTTGATTAGACACAATGTTTTGGAAATAATCAAGAATACTGGTTTAGAAAACCTGATAAGTGTGGGGGCATTGTTATTATGAACTCAGCTGTACATGAGGGGACATATGCTTGAGTTTTTTTTCATCATGATGACTTTTATCAAATTACATAACTTAAAGAAACAAATACATCATTCAGTGGGATTTTGTTATATTTAAATAAATTATTAATGAATAACACGATTGATAAGAAGACTTATGATTTTTTTTGTCAGTAGGGTATTCAATTTTACCTAAAGCTTTCCCTAGGATCCATAAGTGCATTGCAAATCCCCCTTCTTGACATATTATCCATATATGGAGTTTAAAATCTGAACCGCTGACTATTTTTGTCAATAAAGAGTAAAATTTATCAGATTTTTCTATACAAACTAAAAGACTCTTTAGACTTTTTGAGTAAGGACAGAAAATAAGACTGTAGGGATGAGACTTTTTAATTATTGCTAATATTAAAAAGTGTTTTCTAACCATTCCACTTGAAATAGAACCTGATTGGTTTAATGAAATGCTTACGTTTGGGTAACATGAGTTCACATGAAATCAATATTTTTGCAATTTTGTTGAGTTAATACTGAAAAATAGTTATTTTTGTTATGAATGTAATCCATTTAAGCAAACAGAGCTGCAATGAGGTTGGCATTGTCTCAGTATTTGCAATGTTTTTATATTGGGAAGAACATGTTTCCTTTTCAAATAAATTGATGGGAAAAGTTTGCCCTTTATTTTCAATACAGTTGGTATATTCTGATTATAGTATGTTATTAAGAAGGAGCTAACACTGTTATTTGAATTAATACAGCAGTGCATCTCTTTCTTAAGATTTCTTAAGATTTGCTTATTGTCTTAGAGAGAAAATAAGTAATAATATATATATATGTGTGTGTGTGTGTGTGTGTGTGTGTGTGTGCGTGTACAGATGAAGATATAACTATAGGATGTTTTGGCTAAATATTTATTGTAAACCTACTTTTTCATATTGTTATCTGCATTTTAAGAATCACTTTTTTCCTCAAAGGAAAAGTTTTGTCAAATGATAGTTTGTTGGACTGTCTAGAATAATTTCTGATGATAATAATTTTATATAGAAGTGGTTAAACTTATTGATATGTAGAAGGAAATGGAATATCCTTCTGATTTTCTGATTTATTAGGTGACCTATACAAGGAAGTAAAAATAGAAATGAAAACTACTTTTATTTCTATGTTGAAATCTGGGAATGAGATAGTAAAATGGATGAAACTTTTGAAAAAATAATAATAAGACAATAGGATTACCTTTTTAACAGGAAGTTGTAGAGTGAGGAAACTTAATGAGGAAAAGTCGAAAGGTTCCCTTAATTAGTTCAGAAGTGATACTGAACCAAGTAGGTGAGGAATATATATATATATATATATATATATATATATATATATATATATATATATATATAAAACTGGCAGGAACATTAAAAGAAATTGTAAAATAATCTTTGGAAACCCCGTCCCACAAAAAAATGGTACTTATATATGTGGGTCTTGCAATTACTGTTTCTATATTTTAGAATGTGAATATGTTGAGATAGTAAGCTCTAATATGCAGATTAAGGCTAATGAAAATTTTAGTTGTTACACTAAAGGAGTAATATACATTGTGAAATTCCAAAATTGTCTGCCATTTTACATTGGAAACACTTAGCAAAGTTTGTATAAAATAATGTATGGTCACATGCACAGTATTTTCAAAAAGAAAGAGAACAATGCATAATATAAGCATTTAAAATTCTGTATACATTTTATGAGGTTTTTTTTTGTCTTAAAAATGTCAAGACCACAATGGGACAGTTGGTGGAAAAACACTTATTAAGTAGAGAACAGTCCTGGCAAATAAAATTAAAGTTAGGTAAACCAGTTGGAGTCGAATGTCAACATTTTCATTGCATGTGTTTTGAATAAAATGGCAAATAAATTATGAAGGATTATTTATATTTATAATTAAACATTGTCAATAGATAATTGTCACTGTTGAAGTGACAGCCTAACCCTATGTACAAAAATGGGAAAAAGGGGTTGTGGATGAATGGCTTTGCATTTGTATTTATTTTAATATTTGCAGTTAGTAGAAAGGATTCTTCCACCCATATTTTAAATATATTTTTTTGAAAATCATATGATTTACACACCATGTGATTTCTTAATCATGTATTTAAATGAAGTATGTACTGGCCCAGTAATCAAGGAACCTCTTTCCTCACCACTAGCACCAGTGAGGGGCATGCACATTGGGAAGGATAAAAAGTACACACACAGTAAAGTACAATTTCCCTTAAGAACACACAGAGATCACAGTCAGTCTGGGGCTGGTTTCTCCCTTTCTCTCCAAATCCCCAATAAGACTCCCCACTGGCACAGCTATAGGGTACAGGTCCCTGGCACAGCTATAGGGTACAGGTCCCAGCCTAGTGGTCAAGCTAAAACCTCCAGCACCCTCTCTGTCCAACCAGTGCTTCATGTCCCTGCCCAAGTAGCTAACACACACACACTTTGAGATATGAGTTATATACAAACACACAGACACTCCTAGGGAAGGCTGGTACAGGTTCTCTAGCTATGCCCCCTTCTCTGCCCAGGCTATAAGGTACAAAGCACTGCCACAAACCACTAATATCAGCTACTAATAAGGCCCTTACCAAAGGGTGTCCAATTTTACTGTGCAATATTATTGTTATCCTATTAGTAAGTATGACGAACAGCAAGGCTTATTGGAGTGGCTTGGACAGCATCACTATATATGTGCAATGTACTCTAGACCTTAAATTATTTCTACACAAAACCGCCACAGTTGAAAGGTTTAAAAATATTTAATAATAAATGATAAAAACACAAGACAAATCTCCTCAATTCAACACAGTGCTAGTCAAGAGTTCAGACATGACAGGAAATGCTTAAAATAATACTGTAGAATAGTCTGACATAAATATAAAAACAGCTAGTCTAATCTTACTATTTTCTATCTATTTCTAAGAGAAATAATGTTCTAAATAACTTACATACATACAGAGCAAAGGCAGAGTGCTGGTGATGTTGTAATTTCTGAAGACAAATGCAAAATGCTCTGATTCTCTCTCTCTGAAAAATCTTAAATTGATAATACATCACTGCCGACTCATTTAAGATTACATCATTTTTAATAGTTCTGATTTACCTTCCCATGCTAACAGAAACTCTGAATTCACATTTCTTTTTGTAATGGGCACCTGCAGGAAGCCACAGCAATGAAAGACATTATATATGTAAAATCTAGCAATTAACTCTGGTCTCCAAACAATAGAAAGAATTTGCTGGTCCAGACATCACTGCTCTGAGTTTGAGATCAAACAGTCATACAATGCTTGACTTATCAGCTTTCTTCCAGCAGAGTGCACTGTAGTTACATTTTTGAAGTTCAACATGTAATACAGTTTTCTTACATTTAAGAGAACAATGCCTGTGGATTATATTAATATTTACAAATTGCATAAAATTATTAGCAAGCTTCTATCTGGCTGGGCTGGCAGCCTTTCAGTTTTTCACATTTCTCAACTCCCTGAAAACTCAAGCTAATTTTTCAAGTGACCCTTGAGAAATGTTGCTTGAGAGGGTTAAGTGTATCTGAGTATACCTTACCCCATTCCCTGTCTTGAGAGCTCATCTGCATTGGCATTGCTAATCCCACTGTGGTGCTGCATTGACATATCATTTGCTTGCAACCCTAGGCTCCATCTTAGCAACTTAACATTTTGCTGTCTGGCTCAGTGTAACCATGTTAGGGGATTGTGATATGTAACTACAGTGAATTTCCTTCCATACAGATAAGGCTGAAGATTCTGCAGTGCCCACACTATGGCTAGATATCCCCTTTCTACAGTTGCATAGCATTCCTCCCTGGGTAGGAGGCTACAACTGAGATTAACCACTGGGTGCTCTTCTCCCTCTGAAGAAATCTGGCTAAGTACAGCCCCCACCCCATGGTTTGAAGTATCCACCTCCACAACCAATTCTTTGCTGTAATCTGGACTGGCTAACTTAGGGGGTCCTCCCAAAGCTTCTTTAAGCTTCTGGAATGCCTGCTCATATGCTGTGGTCCACACTACCTTATTTGGCCTGTTTTTCCTTGTCAGGTCTTTGAGAGGAGCAGCTATGGTACTATAACTGGGGACAAACTTTGTGTAGTACCCTGCTGTCCCTAAGAATGCTCTCACCTGGTTTTTGGTAACCAGTGCAGGCCATGCCTGAATGGCTTCCACTTTGGCAGGTTCTGGCCTGATCTTACCACTCCCCACTCTATGTCCCAGGTAGGAGACCTTTGCCATACCCACCTGACATTTGCTTGGCTTAATGGTCAACCCTGCGTATAGTCTGCCCAGCATCTCCTTGACATGTTGAAGGTACTCTTGCCAGGAATGGCTGTAGATGGCAATATCATCTAGGTAAGCAAGGGCAAACCCTCCTGCTCTTGCTAGGATATGTTCTACCCACCTCTGGAAAGTCGCTGGGGCATTTTTCATCCCAAAGGGCATCTTTGTGAACTCATACAAGCCAAAAAGAGTCACAAAGGCTGACCTTTCTCTAGCACTGGGAGTCAAGGGCACCTGCCAGTAACCCTATGCTAAGATAAATGGTGGTAAGATACTTAGCCCCACCCACCTGCTCAATGGCCTCATCTGTCCTAGGCATGGGGTAAGTATCTTACTCTGTGTGACTATTTAAATTCCTGTAGTCCACATGGAACCTGGTGCTGCCATCCTTCTCTGGCACCAGCACCACTGGGGAGGCCCAGGGACTGTTGGACTCTTGAATTACACCTAGTTCCGATATCTCCTGTACCTCCTCCCTCAGAGTCTGTTTGACTCTCTCAGGCACCCTATAAGGGGTCTGCCTAATAGGCCTTTGGGGTCCTGAATCCACCTGGTGCTGCACCAGGTGGGTGCACCCTGGTTTCCCAGTGAACATGTCCCCAAACTCCTGTAACACTGCTCGGATTTTTCGAACCTGGGTAGGAGATAGCTGCTGGGACATTGCTACCCCTTCCACTGAGGTGTCAGTCCGAGCCTCCCTGAGGAGATCAGTCTTTAGATCTCCCTCAGACTCCCCCTGCAGTCCACTGCAAATAATCGGCACAAGGGCCTCCCTATCATGGTAAGGTTTCATCATGTTAACATGGTACAATTTGTGCCCCTGCCTCCTGCCTAGCAGTCCTAACATGTAGTTAACATCACTGACCTTCCTTACCACCTTGTAGTGTCCTTCCCTGGTTGCTTGAAGCTTGTTGTGTCTGACAGGAATGAGAACCATTACTTGCTGCCCTACAGCATACTCTCTAGCTTGAGCATTCCTGTCATACCATACCTTTTTGTGTTGTTAGGCTTTTGCCAGGTTCTCCTGCGCCACGCCCATTAGTTCCCTGAGCCTTGTCCTGAGGTTTAGGACATATGCCACAAGAGATTCCTTGTGGGTTTCACACTCACCTTCCCACTCATCACAAATTAAATCTAGAGGCCCCTCAAACTATGCCCATACAACAACTCAAAGGGTGAAAAACCTGTGGATTCCTAGGGAACCCCTCTGTAAGCAAACAACATATGGAGCAAATATGTGTCCCACTCCATCTTAAACTGGTCTGCAAATGCCTGTAGCATGAACATGATTGTAGAGTTTGATCTCTCAACAAGACCATTAGCCTGGGGATGGTAGGGGGTGGTCTTCAGGTGCTTCACCCCACAGTATTTCCACAGACAAGCCAACAGGTCTGACATGAAATTGGCACCTCTGTCAGTCAGTATTTCTTTTGGGAAACCTACCCTGCTGAAAATCTCTAACAAAGCATTTGCCACATTTTCTGCCTCAATGGAGGACAAAGCCGCTGCCTTAGGGTATCTTGTAGCATAATCTACTACCACTAGGATATGCTTTTTCCCTGTGGAACGTGGGATTCTCAGAGGCCCCACAATATCCATAGCTACCCTCTGAAATGGCTCCTCAATCACAGGCAAAGGCATCAAAGGAGCTCTCACTTTGTCTCCTGCCTTGCCTACCTTTTGGCACTGCTCACAGGCCCTGCAGTACCGTGTTACATCTCTGGAAATTCCAGGCCAATAGAAATTCTGCATAATACTTCTCTTTGTAATTTTTATGCCCATATGATCTGCTAAGGGAATATCATGGGCTATGGCTAGAAGCACCAGATGGTAGGCTCTAGGCACTACCAACTGCTGTATTCTCTCACCTTCTAGCCCTCCCTCAGGGGTCCACTCTCTATACAGTAAAACATTTTCCCAATATACAGATTCCCCCTTCCCTTGAGAATCAGGTGCCTCACTAGCTTCCTGCCTCAGGCCTTGTAATGTAGGGTCTGAGAGCTGAGCCTGTCTCAACTCTCTCTTTGTAACCCTTCCCAGGTCCCCTTCCACAGGAAGTCTGTCATCCTCTGACAGTGGTGCCTCACTTTCAGCCTGGGTACTACTACTCACCTCTACCTTTGCAGTCACTCTGTCCAAGGGAACATCAGTACCCACAAGCAGCTGTGGCTCACCTTCAGTCTCACTGCTACAGGGTAGCTCCCTCCCTGAAGTAACCACCTCACCCATCCTGGCTGCAAGTATGTGGTCTGTCTGGGTCTCCCCCAGGCTACCAGACCCACATGCTTGTTTCGAAGCCTGACTGCGTGTAACTGCATAAACACATGGTACTGTCTCATCAAAATCTTTCCCTTTTAGGGCATCTGCAGGATGGTAGTTTGGTACCCTGGTTGTCTCAAGACAGCCTACTGTTGGAATTGTGTCCTTTCCACTTACTGGCTCCCTCATCTATTGTTCCCCACTTTGCCTTTGTGGACATCTGTATGCCACATGGCTCCACTGGTTGCATACAAAACATTTAACCCTAGGTCCCGGATGTGTACCTGGACTAGTGGCTTCCCCCTGCTACTGACAGATTCTGTTGGGGCAGTCTGGGCTGCCCACCATGGGTTCCTTTAGACCCATGAGCAGCACTGAGTGTCCCTTTCCTGTGCAGTGATGCCCTGCTTGCTAGGTATAGGTCTCCCATCTTCCCCAGCTCATTTGAAGTAGCACATTGTCTATCAGCTAACCAGATCCTCATGTCCTCAGGCAAAGTGCTAAGGGCTTGTTCCCTCACCAAAAGGTCTGCCAGCCCTTCAAAAGTGGTGACCTGACATCCAGTCACCCACCTATGAAAATAGGTGCTCAGTACAGCAACATATTCATACACAGTTTCATCTACCTTGCGTCTATGCTCACAAAACTTTTTCCTATAAGTTTCAGGTGTTAGCTTAAAAAATTCTAACAAATAATTCTTAACAGCAGTATAATCAAAAAATTCGCAATCAGATAATTTAGACAGCACAGTTACATCTTTACCATGGAGTAAGGGGTCAGGAACTGTACCCAGAACCTTTTGTCAACATCATGCTGTTTGCATACCCTCTCAAACATATGAATGAAACTATCAAAATGATCTCCCTCTGTGAACTGTGGAAGAAATTTACTGACCTTTTGTGCTTCTGGGGTCCAGTTACTCCCTTCCCCATTACTTCCATGACTCTGGTGAAGACTCAGTATCTCCTTTCTATGCTACCTCTGCCTCTCCTTCTCCTCAGTTTCCAGGCATAGCAGTCTCTCATTCTTCTCAGCCTGTAATGTCTCAGTCTCTCTGCTGCTTCTTTTTCTAAACCCCTGGCCTCCAACTCAGGTCTCTTTATCTCCAGATGGATTTTCAAGTCCTCTGCAGAAAGGTTGAGCTGTCCATTCTCTGAGTGTTATACATCTCCACGGCAAGTCTGATTGTCTTCCTGATGGCTGTTTTCTGATGCAGCTGTAACCAAAGCTGCAATCATTTCTGCCTTAGTCAGGTTTCCATGCATGAGTCTCTTAGCCTGGCACATCTCAGACAACTGGCTCCTTGTCAGCTTAACATACTCCTGTGCTGACATACTTGCCTGCTCTCCCTGACTAACTAAGCTAACAAAAGAAATAAAACAATTGTGATCTGAACTCTGAATATTCACTGCATGGGTAATTTAGAGTACAAAAACACCTTCAGTGATCACTGTACACAAGCTACAGGAATTCACTATCCATACAACTACAAACTAGTTAGTATGTGATGTGGCTAACTCACCACTATCAAACAATTAATATTTGCTGTGGATATCCCACCACTGCCAACCAATTAATATGTGATGCCCATGCACTGGCCCAGTAATCAAGGAGCCTCAATCCTCACCACTAGCACCAGTGAGGGGCATGCACATTGGGAAGGATAAAAAGTACACACACAGTAAAGTACAATTTCCCCTAAGAGCACACAGAGATCAGTCAGTCTGGGACTGGTTTCTCCCTTTCTCTCCAGATTCCCAATAAGACTCCCCACTGGCACAGCTATACTGTACAGGTCCCAGCCTAGTCATCAAGCTAAAACCTCCAGCACCCTCTCTGTCCAATCAGTGCTTTGTGTCCCTGCCCAAGTAGCTGATACACACACACACACACACTTTGAGATATGAGTTATATACAAACACACAGACACTCTTGGGGAAGGCTGGCACAGGTTCTCCAGCTATGCCCCCTTTTCTGCCCAGGCTATAAGGTACAAAGCACTGCCACCAACCACTAATATCAGCTACTAATAAGGCCCTTACCAAAGGGTGTCCAATTTTACTGTGCAATATTATTGTTATCCTATTAGTAAGTATGATGAACAGCAAGGCTTATTGGAGTGGCTTGAAGAGTATCACTATATACATGCAATGTACTCTAGAGCTTAAATTATCTCTACACAAAACAGCCATAGTTAAAAGGTTTAAAAATATTTAATAATAAATAATAAAAACACAAGACAAATCTCCTCAATTCAACACAATGCTAATCAAGAGTTCAGACATCACAGGAAAAATGCTTAAAATAATACTGTATAATAGTCTGACATAAATATAGAAAACAGCTAGTTTAATCTTACTATTTTCTATCTGTTTCTAAGAGAAACAATGTTCTAAATTACTTACATACATACAGAGCAAAGGCAGAGTGCTGGTGATGTTGTCAGTTCTGAACACATGCAAAATGTCCTGATTCTCTCTCTCTCTTTCTGAGAAAGTCTTAAGTTGATAATACATCACTGCTGACTCATTTTAGATTACATCATTCTTAATAGTTCTGATTTAGCTTCCCAGGCTAACAGAAACTCAAAATTTATATTTCTTTTTGTAATGTGCACCTGCAGGAAGCCACAGCAATAAAATACATTATATATGTAAGCAATTAACTCTGGTCTCAAAACAACAGAACAAATTTGCTGGTCCAGACATCAAGGCTTCCAGTTTGAGATCAAACAGTCATACAATGCTTGCCTTATCTGATTTCTTCCAGCAGAGTGCACTATGGTTAAATTTTTGAAGTTCAGCATTTAACACAGTTTTGTTACATTTAAGAGAGCAAGCCTGTGAATTATATTAATATTCATAAATCACATAGAATTATTTGCATGATTCTATCTGGCTGGGCTGGCAGCCTTTCAGTTTTACATAGATGTATTTGATGAAGTGAAGTCCAATCTCATAGGGATGAAAGCACTAATAAGTGTGTGAGATTCTTTAATTCTTGTGGTTTTCAGGCCCAGTCAGAAAATGTGTGGTTATAAGTTTTAAAAATATTTCCAATGCCTGTAGACTGCTACTTGTGTGATTATTAATCAGTTGTAGGCAGACAACTTAATGAAGTAGTTTACATTAGAGGAAGTTTAGCAGCTTTTGATTGAATTGGAGAAAGGTAATTCACCTTGCCCAGGTAGGTTTCCTGTAGAAATATATCTTAGGGCTAAATAAATGTTTTTGAATAATTCCACAGTCATGGATAACTATGTTCTTAATTTAGCTGCTGATGCAAGCATTAATTTTGAAACATGGTGAAGACCTTCTTCAAGTAAGCTCATATAAGCCAGTATCTATTTTCATCCATGATCATAAACGTTTCATTACTCTCTTAGCTGTAAGGTGGGATAGACTATTTCCCTTAATAATTGACTTATGCCAGATGGGATCCATACCTGTCAGAACCACTCATGATAAGGTTGATAAAAAATGCCCTTATTAATACGAGATGCTACTATAACATAGGACCCTTTTTTACTAGCATTTATAGATGCTGAGAAAACAATGCATGATAAGCTGGTAGTATATTTCATAGTATCATAGAAGAATACTAGATTATTGGTCCAAGGGGCCTTTTTAAGCCTAGCCATGCTTTCCAATTAAATTTGATAGGTATTGATTCCCAAAGTTTTTGTGAGGGTATATACACTTGAGCATGGGTGGCTGAGCATTTACAAGCTTCCTTTCTCTAATAGAGACATAGGTACCAGATCATGGTGTATGTTTATAGTTCTCCATCCATTGATCCAAGTTTTGCTTGAATAAGTGCAGGAATAAACTCTGTTTCAGATGGATGGGAAACCTGTTCCCATGAAGGGGGAGCCTCTAAGACACATACCTATCTCTTCTGTATGCATTATTCATGTTGCAGGCAAGCTTTATTCCAGTGGGTCAGGTGTTCCTGTTGCTGTTTGTTTTATGGATGTGCAACAGTTCCATTAGGGCTGGATCAGATGGTGATTTGTTGGCCTGACATAGGTTGCCTCTCAACAGCCTACAGGAGACCATACACAAGGACAAGGCTTTGAGACAGTCTGCATAGTATTTGTTTTCTACACCATCTATACTCGTTGTGAGGAAACTCTGGGGATGCTCCAGTTGTTGCATATGCCAGGCCAGCTACATACCAAAGGAGGCATTGCACTCAATGACTGGCCTTATGAGAGTGGAGTACAATGGAATGATGAGTAAATCCAAAAGTAAAAATCTCCAAAAGCATCCAACGAAAAGCAGGAGGAACCAATAATAACATGTATATGTTTTTTTTTTTTTAACCAAAAGCAAAAAAGGTAAAATAAAAATTAGCGCTCTTTGATAGATAGTATTTTTTCGTCCTCTCGCCAGATAGGACTTCATCAGATAATAATTTAAATTAATTAATTAGGTCATTATATAGTGGAATGATGACATATTTGGATCTAGTAGCCATACCCCTGCTTATCAGTTATATAGCATACAATGATTTCTGTACTGCAGTAGACACATGATGGTCAAATACCAAATCACCATCGACATGTGTACCCAAATCCCTGACTACAATTTCTACTCTCTATTTTCAATGTAGTAGTTTACGAGAATGACTGCCTTTCTGAAATAAACTATGATAGAGTTTTGGCACAGAGTTTTAGACTATCCCTGGGATTCAGCAAGCAGCCATGCAGGAATAAGTTATTCCTGCAGGGACCATTCCTGTTCAACACGGCAGCGCGCCATGCATATATATGAAGGTGCATTGCCGTGCCCTAAAATGGACACAGTTCCATGTCTGAGAGCAGAGCTCTCACAATATATATGCCCCCTGCCTTTCAGCAATTTAAAATAAGCGAGAACACTTGCAACACCTCCAGCCCGTCAGGATAACAAATCTAGGTCAAAGCCATAAGAGACAATTGTCGCTACCAAGACAAATGTTGTCAGAATAACAGATGTAGCATAAGCACATAGCTCACACCTCCCAACCTGTCAGAGTAAGGAATGTGGACAAAGCCAAAAGGGACAATCATCCCACAAAGGAGAAAGTTGATAAAATAACAGGTTCAGCATTAGTAGGGATGTCCGGAAGGGTACAAATAAAATAACACAACAAATAATTTTTATTTTTATAAATGCGATAAAGTTTAAGTGTAGCTATGCAGTTTTGCCCATTGCTTAGCTACTCTTAATCCATCTTAAATAGCACAAGAAGTTAAATAGCAAGAGACATCCAGCATAAGCAGTATTTCAATAGTGCAGTGGTTAGACTGTACACTTTATAAGCAGCCATTCCTGGTTCAGTCCCAACTGTAACCAATTTGCATTTTACATGTGAAAGCAGTACATAAACATTTATTTTTTATAATTAGCTACCAAGTAATATATATTTGTTAACCAGAATACTGCATTAGGTCCAGATATGAGGTGTCAGTTTAATAAAGTTGTGAAACCCCCATATAAACATAAGTGTCCCATACAATATAGTCACACATGAATAAATGTAATGAAAGCACATTGGGGGATGTCAGGGACAGTAAACAAATTTATAATATGTAATGAATGATGAATCAGTACCATACAGCAGATAGTCTATAAAATGAAAAATAAGCAATGGTAAGCATTGCACAGCTCTGCTTACCAGATGTAAGCATTGTGTAAATATGACTGCTAAGCAATGAGTAGCCTAGTTAAGTGGTTTGCCCATCAGTAAGCAGTGCTGAACCTGTCCCTTTAAGCACTGCCAACCTTAGCTAAGCAGGATTGCCCGTAGCTTAGCTTAGCTCAGCATATTCAAAACCATCCAATCACGGCAAAGAGCAGGAAGCCAACTATATTTAAACCCCACCGGTGGGAATACAGCTCATAACTGGTTGCAGCTTCCCACTGTAGGCAGTATGGCAGGAGTTGGTGAGGGCATGCACTTCCATGCGCAGCGCTGGGGCATACAGGAGTCCAAGGTCATGGCAGGACTCCTGGTACAAAACCATGATGAGAGACTGCTGCAGGGCCAGTACCAAGGCTCCCAATATAAAGCAGAAGCCTGGGACCATCTCGCCCATGATCTCACCAGTGACACTGGTATCCGTCCGACTGGTGAACAGGTCTGGCACCACTATGCCGACTTGAAGCGGAGAAAGATGGAGCTCTTGGATGAGTGGGTCCAAGAAGCAAGGCAGAGGGGTGATGTCCCAGCAGTGTGTAAGTACTCATACCAATAACTGTTTACTAATGTCCAGCCTGTGTATATGATGGATAGGTATAACTAAATATTTCTCTATTTCCCTTAGAGCTGCAGCTGAGTGGGCTGTGAATCAGGAAGCCCATGATTGTAGGCTGCAAAGGCTGCGTCACGGGGCTGGTGAGTAACAATCCTTCTTGTAGTAGTCATACCAAATAAATATAAAGTAGTAGAAAGTCACCTGGCAGTATAAAAACTGTGTATGTGTTGTACTGAGTAAATCAGACAATATGACAGTAATAGTCCCATATAGGTCATATTTAAATAAAACTGTAACTGCCTGGCAATAAAGCTGTAAATCCTGGACTGGTTGTGTTTGCTCTGGTATTGTATGGCATTTATTTTTGCATTAACCAAACAGTGTAAATCACAAACACTCCACCGGATTCAAGACTAGTAGAAATTTAATGATATAGACACAAAAATATACAGTAACGTTAAAAACAGGTACGTTTTCATCACCAACTTCTTCAGATAAGCTAAACACAACACCACCTTCATTTAAATATCAATTCCACAGTTAATTCCATCCAATGAATGCATACAATGACTCACAATTAATAATTAATTGTAATCCGATATAATTTTCCTCAAACATCAAACTTCCCTACCACAGTCCCACCTAACAGTAATATAAAGTGCAATGTACATAAC
The DNA here is from genome assembly GCF_019279795.1 of Protopterus annectens. Taxonomy (NCBI): domain Eukaryota; kingdom Metazoa; phylum Chordata; order Ceratodontiformes; family Protopteridae; genus Protopterus; species Protopterus annectens. The sequence continues at coordinate 687,701,033 of NC_056729.1, read as the reverse complement.
AGTTGTAAATTAATTTGATAAATATCAAATAAATGTATATATGAACCACATAAAATGGTTTATAAAATTAAATTATAGGATCTCTATTATGCCTGTATTAAAGCTTAGATCTGCCAAGTTATAGGTAGGGCTTGAATTGTTTAACACATTCTATTATGTGAAATTCAAAAGAACATCTATTTGAACAAACAAGAAAGATGGTCTTTAAAAAGTTTTTAGGAAATTTTTTTTAAAAGAAGTTTTTATGATTGTCCACTAGATGGTGCTAATTATCCATATATTTAAAGTCATTTTTTAGTATTTGTATTTAATTTATGTAAGGTTTTATAACTTAAGAATTTTATTTATGTGTGAATTTGTTATATATGTGTGGATTTATATGGCCTATATTTATATAGCTTATACAAGGCTAACCATAACAATTCCCTGGCTATTTCTTCACAGAATATTTACTTCCCTGGTCCCCTGTCTAGCAAGGCGACTGAAGTGATCCCTGGGGTGAATTTCCTATCTCCCATGTAGTCGTGAAGGTTCCTTTTGAAGAGGGCCAAAGAGGCACCTAGCTTGACATATATGGGCAGTCTATTCCAGAGTATGGGGAGTCTCTGGGTCAGGAACCTATCCTATTGTGGCCTTTCCAGTTGTTGCAGATGTCTTGTGAGATACATACCAAACGGGGCGTTGTACTTTATAATGGGTCTAATGAGGGATGAGTACAGTGGGACAATGACCTCCTTTTTTCCGGATGAAAAGTCCTTAGTGATGAAGTGCGCCACATAGAAGGATTTCCTGACTGTTGTGGCGATGTGGTTATCGAAGGTGAGACCACTGTCTACCTGTGTCCCTAAGTCCCTTATCACACTTTCAGTATTTAGTGTACTGCCACTTATGTGGTACTTCATGGGTACATGTTTTTTTTGCAAAGGGGATAACTGTACATTTCTTGGCATTGAGCTTGAGCCCATGGCTCTGGCACCAAGCATATGTTTCTGTAAGGCCTTTTGTAGAATATCCACATCATTTGGGGATTCAATAATGGCTCTCTGTTTGCAGTCATCTATGAACTTTGTTAGCCAGAGTCCCTTAGTGCTGGCCTGTACTTCAGATAAGTAGATGCCAAACAAGAGTGGTCCCAGGACTGAACCCTGAGGTACTCCACTTGTCTGGAGCTGGATTTTGAGTTGGCTACTTTTACAGTGTGAGTTCTGCCAGTAAGCCAGTTGGCAACCCATCGAGTGACATAGGGATTAATGCCCAGCTTAGTAAGTTTATCTTTGATTCCAGAGTGGGGGATGGTGTCGAAGGCCTTGACGAGGTCCATATAGGCTGTGTGAACCACCTTGCCCTCGTCCACGGCTCTGGAGACTGATTCGAAGAAGTCAGTCAGGTTGAGGAGACAAGATCGGCCCTTTGCGAAACCAAACTGGGTGGGGTCCAGTGTTTGAAGGTTACCAATGTCTTTGTTTATAAGTTCCATGATAATGTGTTCCATGACTTTGCAGATCAGGCTTGTCAGACATGGGATGATAGTTCCCGGGACCCAAGGTGGATCCCCCTTTGTGGAGTGGGATAACTGTAGCTGCGTGCCACTCATTGGGCACGAAGCCTGAGGTGAGGCTATGATTAAACAAAACACTTAGGTGAGGTGCCAGTTCATTTTGTAGTTCATGTAGTACACAGCCCGTGATGTCATCTGGTCCCATGGATGGGATCCTATGTTAGGACAACAAATATGGGGAATATATACCTTAACAAACATTGGAAGCATATGTGTGCACACACTCAAAATAACATATTGTGGAAGCAGCTTTTGAGGTACTGACAGGATTCACTCTTCCTGAGTACACACTTTCCATAAAGTACAAGGCCTCAATGTCACACCAAGTAATGGTCTGCTGTCCAAGAAGTATGTCCATGACATTTTCCCACACACCTGCAACAGAGGCAGCCATGGCTTGCACACATTTTACAAACCATGGAATGGATCCCATATCTGAAAGGTAGCACTCAGGAGTGGGAGAAGTAGCCTTACCTCACCATTGCATATACTATGGCAAACAGTGCAGACAGTCATATATGTGACTATGAAGTATGGGGCAACATTAATGTAGAATATAAACAGATGCCCATCCAAGACAGATGATAACACATGTTGTAAACTGGTCACAGAGGCTGTCCAGAAGCATGCAGCAACACTGAGGGACTTACAGGAATGTCTAGCAACGTACCTGTGTCAACAATCACCTGTTATCTGCATAAGTGTAGCCTATGGGTTAGGGTCAGGGGTGGTTAGTGCTATCGGACTACAAGACTGCAGCCTCCCCAGCTTTATAAAGAAAGAAGAAAGAATTTTGCAAAATAGCATAGCTGTGAGTCCGACTGACTCAATGTTAAAGTGTCAGAACTGTGCATGCATGCTCGTCAACTAGTTTCTGTAAATCTGAACTGCTGTTAAACCAGTCTGGATAAGGAAGAGAAGCCATCAGTGTACAGATGGCCAGAGGTCTATGTGGTTTGTAAACACAGAAGGTGGAAGGGGATTGGACTGCCATGTCTGCAGTCACATAGATGACATGGATGGCTACTGATTGGTTCTCTTGGCAAGGTTCATTATTTTGAATGAACGAAGCTGCAAGGAAATATTTATCTGCACCAGGAACATGTTCATGATTTGGAATTAACAAAGCTGCTGCAAGGGAATAGGTTTGTTATTTTGTGTAATTTGGAATGAACACAGCTGGTGTGTGTGTGTGTGTGTGTGTGTGTGTGTGTGTGTGTGTGTGTGTGTGTGTGTGTGTGTGTAATGCCCTATTTAAACATACCTGGTGGCTAGAGTTACTCAGGCTCAAGCCCTATACCTTGGGTACAGGTAGCAAGAGCCTGAGTTCCCTACTCACCACCACCACTTGTGAAAACTGTTCAGATTTTTGCCTCATATTTTTGTTCTGTTCTGTTCCTCATAAAATCTGTGGTTTTCTGGATTTCTGTAATCAGTGAAGGATTGAATTTACTAAATAATGACAAGCATTTGAATTTCACTCTTCATATTCTTCAAAATATAGATGGTAACACAAAATCTTTTATTCTAGCAATTTTCTAAGTTTATAAGATCAATATTTGAAATGTGTCCCTATGTTTGGGGCTGTATTCCCCATTATTTGCTTTGTCCATTTTTTTTGTGCTAAGAGGTTGAGAGCTATGGTGAGAACTGAATTCACTAACTGATAGCCATTTAAGTTTCAGTCTTCCTGTTTTTCAAGAAATAGCTGATTTGGCATAGTGGTATGTTGATTTGACTGTAGTGTATAGGGTCCTGAGTTCAAGACTTGGCAGTGAGATGCATGGTGGTAACACAGCATTTTATTCTAGCAACTTTCCAAGATAATACAAACAAAGTTTAAAATGTGTTCCTGTTTTTTTTGGCTTTTGTCTCCCCCCAATTAATTTTAGCTTTTTTTCCATATTTCTTGCGCTGCAAAGTTGAGAGATACAGTTGAGTGTTGAATGGATTTTAAAAGGAGCTGAGAGCGTCAGGGGGAGAGAAGTTTAGTGTTGTGTATGCTGAGTCTGCTTGCATTGTTAATAGCATGATAGGTTGAATATTTGCTTTTGATGCAGAAGACTGTACTGTGTTGTACTTTTAAAGGGGGTGGATGCTGCAGTCCTGAAAATATCGTCTTTGGCAGAGATACCTAGTAGCTATGAACTTATCAGTTTATCGTCCATTCCCTATTGCAATATTACTAGCTTATCATTTTTTTTAATGTAACATAGGCAGTTTATTCCTCAAGGGCAACGGGCACTTTATTTGTAGATAAAACAATGAAATATAAAGTTGTTTTCTAGCAACAACCTCTTCATTAGTTACAGATCTCTTTAATGTGGAATTAGTTAGATTACTTTTACTTCTGCAGAGATTGTGCATATTTATTGATACTGATAGATTGTAGAAGTCTGAGTATACTTTTATGATGGAAATGTTCTGCATTGGGCAGTTTTGTCATTATTGGTGCATCATTTTGTTTCATTATTTACTGGAAAAAATGTTCAAAACAATAAATTTAAAATGCCCTCTAACAACTATACTCTATTATACAAGGAATATAATTGAATACAGTCAGGAAGGTGTATCAAAGAACATGCGTATATTTCATGTGCAAGGGGCCTATGATTTGAAAACAGCCCAAAGTTATTTTTTATCTGCCACTGGCCAGATGTATTTTCTTTGAATATGGGTTTCAATGCTGTTTCAATGAATGTGAGTTTCAAGGGCAGAGAAGTTTTAATGCTAAGTCTATTTTCATTGTGAGACTGCATTGCTTTGTTTAGCAGATGTCTATTTGTATTTGTGCTGTAAAATGTAAAATAACACTTTTAAATGAAATCCAGATCATTGTAGAAGTAAAGCAGTATGCACATTACAGTATTTATGGGAAATGAGGTGAAATAGCAAGTAGGGACATTGGAATAACTGCAGGGGAAGTCCCCATTCGACCATGATTTTATGATGGGGGAAGGGCGGCAAACTCAGCCCAGACTGAACTATACATCTCAACTGTCCATATTTTCACAGACTGAACAGATTTATGCTTCTTTTTTTTTGTTTATTCCTCATAAAATTTGTGGTTTTCTGGCAAATCATTTAGGAATGAAGTCACTAAATAATGACAGACATTGAGTTTCAGACTTCATACCCTTCAGAAAAATGCATGCTAAAGCAATACCTGCTATTTTGTCAACTAGTTTGTTTGTTCCCCCAATATATTGGCCATGTCCAGATTTCCTGCATTAAGCGGTTGAGAGGTATGCACAAATAAATCACTTTACAGAATTAGGTATATCCAAACCTCTTAACTGTCCCTGATTTTGGCTCAAAATGTTGTTCTCCCCCAATAATACCTCTGCAAAATGGCAATTTTGGAAGAAAGTGTTCAGGGTTTACAATTAACAAATAACTGTAATGATCAGAGTTATAGATTACTTTTATTTCAGAAATGCATGTAGATTCTTTTATTTGTCAGCTGCTCAACTTAACAGTACTAATATTAACAAAGTTTCCCTTCTTTGACAGGTTCCCAGCTGTATTGTGTGGCTATTTTGTATTTTTGCATCACATTTTTTGTTCGTTGTTCATAAAATTGAGGTTTTCTGGCAAATTAGTGGCAAATCATTAAAGACTGAAGTTAGAAAATAATAACAGACATTTGAGTTTCAGATTTCATACCCTTTAGAAAATTCATACTAATGCAAGACTTACTATTCTATTATCTTTCTAAGTTTATAAGAGCAATATTTAAAAATTGTCCTTATTCTTGGGCCTTTGTCCCACTACTATTTATGGCTTTGTCCAGATTTCTTGCTCTGAGGTTGAGAGGTATGACAAATGTGTCAGGCCCATCACCGTCAGCCAGAGACATTTCAAATTGTGACATTCTTGTTGCACCCCACTCCCCATGTAGTGACTCTGGATGTGTCCAAGCAAGATAAGGAGCAGTTATGCAGTGTTAGTGTGCAGAGTATCCCTCCATTCAAGGTAGACACAATTACAGTGGCTTTTCATCTGTCCTTGATTTTGCAGAATGTTCTGGTTTTCTGTCATATTTTTCTACTGTTGATTTATGCTTATTATTCAGAAAATGCATGTTGTTACAGCGCCTGCTGCTTTGTGTTTAAGTAGCTATGTTTTAATGACCATCATGTAAGCTTGTCTGAGACTGTAAGTTGCAAGTAAGCTTTAATAAGCATACTGTTAAAGAATTATCAACACTGAAAGCCTTTTTATTGTTGCCATGCAAAGAATATTTCATAATTGATAACGTATAAGCCTTAGATATTGAATGCATATGACAGTATTTGTAATAAAGGACAGGATTACAGTATTTCAGAAGCTCATTACATTTGTTGGAGACTTGTAGTCATCTTTGCAGCTTTACCCGTAAACTAAACAGAATGCCAATCTATCATGTGTAGTCCATAATCTATGCAGTAATCCTTTAAACAATTTATCTTGAGCTTGTTTCATGTTTGCTGTTCATTTTTTACTTTGATCATGTTTTCCCCATGAAACAAGTAGATAGTTGTTGTCAGGCAGCAGGTCTTTTTTGGATAAGAAACATTTTTACAAGTGGGGGTATCACAGAGATTGCTACTTTCAGCATGTTACTTGATATTTTTATAAAGCTGAATATAAATTATAATTAGAACTGCAGTGCAAGGAGAAGTGGTTTGAGTTGACTGCTGCTTGTTTTTTTTATACTTGATTTTGACTGGCATGCCAGTAATGTATTTAAAAAGTAATTTATTTTTTCATGACTCACAACTTTTTTGTTTCCATCTAGATATTAAGTAAGCTATCATGTAGCCAATGCATTGAAATATTTTTTTTCTTCTCCAGTTCATTTTGTCTTGATTGGACGCTCATAATGGTTTGGCACCCAAGGCAGGGTATTTAACTAAAGTCCCAGTTTTTATGGTTTTGAGCATAGCTCCACCCCTTTCTAGTTGGCTGCACCCCTTCCTGTTGGCCCCACCCATTCAGCTGTCTACTGCAGCCCCCCCTTTGATTTGAAGTCACCAGCCACCACTGGTTAGGGTAATCAATGGAAAAGTTGTTCCACTGGAAACATCATTCAGGGCTCTCTTCCACAGGAAACATCATTCAGGGCTCTCTACAAGTAGCATATGCATAACATCAAGTCTCCCAAATGCATGTGTTGCAATGTGTAATGGTGTACTGAGACCAAGGCTGAAACCTACAGACAGTATTAATAAAGATACATGTGGTGCACAAGCAACACCTCACTCCACCTCAGGCCCACCATCCCCATCTTTACCTTGCTGGTGCCAGTGTACACCTTTAGGTTTGCTGTTCATTAGCAGGAACTAGGCCAGTAGACATGGCATTCTGAATTTGGAACACTGCAAAATGACACTCATGTGTGGCCCATAGTTGTCAAGCATCTGCAATAAGGCTGAGGAGAGGGAGGGGTGTCATCCTGAAACCCAACAGTGAACTGAAGCATACATCCAAAGCTCGCTAAGAATGGCTGTATCTGAACACAGTCAAGGTCATGAATTGTGCCAGGCATAACCCTGACTCCACAGCAATAGTGAAAGCACTGTGTGACCTCCAAGGGCTGTGCACATGAGCTGACCTTGCAATCTGACAGAGTTGGTGGACATTTGTAGGGCAGAGTGACCAAATGATGGCAAGTGAAGATGGGCCATGCTAGTATACCCCTTCCAGGAATAGTGACTGCTGTAGTTCACTTAGCAGGTGCTGCAACAAACCATTGTGTTAAGGGTGTGCACCCTTATGTAACCCACATATTGTATGCATCTCAATCAGCATCTGCACGACTAACACATTTGTTTGATACTGCATTTGATTGCACAAGTCATGTGTTACATATCAGGTGTGTGTAATGTTAACATATGCAGTATTGTGGCCCCATTGCATATCATGGAAGAGGCTGGCATGTCAACAAGGGTGTGTACACTCCTCATAGCCACATTAAGCTTTGAAGGTTGTCAGTGTAATTGGATTGTATTGCTCATACATGCACTGCTGATGATGAGATCTGCAATTCAGAGGTCAGGCATTCACTATTGACATCTGTCCTCATATCATCCCAGGTATGTGTCAGACAAACACATAGGGGCTGTTTGCAAGAGAGCAAACATAACTGCCACACATACACACATTCAGCAATGGTCTGTACACTTATGAGGTGTGGTGTACAGTACTTGCCAGGGTGCTGAACAGGTGCGCAGCAATACTGTATACATGGGTGCACTGTGTTCCAGGAGAAGGGGCATCACCTACTAACACAACTCATGCATCACAGAGACGTATGATGTTGGTAAAAAGGATTGAGTATAGCTGCAGTGCATGCTGTTGAGTGCCATATGTCATGCATGTTGACTCTTGGGTAATGAGAGGTCTGTGTAATATCTTTGTGCCACCTCACCTGTAAGTGTGTGTGTGTGTGTGTGTGTGTGTGTGTGTGTGTGTGTGTGTGTGTGTGTGTGTGTGTAGAGGTAAGCAATGATGTACAGGTCTTAAATTACATTTTTTGTTTTCCACTCACAGGTGGCGAGGTGGGTAAGGGTCCCTCCTGCAGGCAAACTGATGTTATTGTCCATACATACTCTGACAATGATGATAGGTATGGTGAGGCACAGGCAGGGTTGTCAGGTGCTGAAGCTGTGCCATTGGTTGACATCCCACTTTTATGCACCCCATTCCTGCACACAGTCACAATGCCTATACATACCCATCACCAGTGGCCATAGATGAGGGACAATTGGTGGGTGGTGGCATGGGACAGGACAGTGTGGTGACTATGGCAAATGTGTCTGTAGATGCAAGCCATAGCTGGATGACCGGCAAGGTACCTCACAGACAGATGTACATGGGGTGTTCATAGGTGGGTTGCTGGCCATCATGCCCCTAGCAGAAGTGCCACAGCAGGTGTCACCAGACGAATGTTTCGGGCCGTCATGGAGGCACAAGGATGTATGGAACGTTACACCAGACAGAGCCTGAGGCTCCAGAGGGCTACTCATTCTGCTGTACTTGACAACATCCGTGATCTTGTAGGTGCCCACCATTATTTTGCAGAGGTCCTGGATAGATGGTTGGGTGAGATGGTGGGAATTCTTGACCGTGCGGTGTCTGTGTTAGAGCATATGATGGGAGTAGGGTGACAGCCATGTGGATGTAGGTCAGCAACACCAACAGGTGGAGGTCTACACGGACATGCAACAAGTCACAGCCGCTCCTGTAGTGGCAGTACCAACACTGCAGGGGGGTGCTGTCCACACCACAACACAGCAGGCCACGTGGACATGGCCCTGGCCAGTCCCAACAGGGAAGCAGATACAGTGGACATTTGTCATCATCAGGGGAGAGTACCATATCTGGGCTTCTTCCTAGTAGTGCCATGGACCTCTGTCAGGCACAGTTCTCATGTCCATGGCCAGACACGGTGAACTGTACACCCTGCCATGTACATTCTGCAGCTGCCCAACAAACCCCTGTATAGGGCAGCCACATGACAGAACTGTGTGCATACACACACACACACACACACACACACACACACACACACACACACACACACACACACACACACACACACACACATCACCAACACAGCTAGGGCACCTCCATACCTACACACCATATTTGCACAGCCCAATTGATAAAGTACCCCCTAACACACACACATGATGTCAACCAAACAGCTCAGCCTAGGTCTTTGGCAAACCCACAACACACCCTGTGCATATGATGATAACCTTTGCCACATCCCCATCATCCATACCATCGATGCAGGGACATGCTAATATGGTTCTGATGCACAGGGCGATTGTACTAAGGTTTAGCAATGTAATGCTTTTTAACATGTTTTCAGATGGAAAATTTAATGCTTACATGTCAGGGTGTGTAGCTGTCCAGCCATGATGCATTATAGCCGTTATTAACACTGACTGTGGTCTCCATAATGTATTCAGTTTGTGTTGTAGGTGTCTATGTGCCAGCAGAATGTTGGTCTGCTGTTGTTTCCTACAAGGGGTATGGCACTGTGGTGACACATTGACTGTGTCATATCCTGGGTACAGCTGAACACAGGTAACAGGTCTGTATAACAGTTACTGCATGTGCCACATGGCTGATAGGTCTGAGGGGTGTATACAGGTGAGTGAGTGGTGGCTGATGTCAGCAGCTCTTCTACAGTGGACAATGGTAAGTGTACTGGGTGGCACACACCAAATGTTTGTGAATAACACACAAACACACACACACACACACACACACACACACACACACACACACACACACACACACACACACACACACACACACATGCACTGGTGTTGATGCAATGCACAGAGAATACTGTACACATGGATGTACTTAATTTTGCAGTGAACTCATTTTGGCCTATGTAATTTCACTAAGACAAATTAGGAAAACATCACATCAGTAAATAATCAATGTCAGTTTAATGTCATTGACAATGGTACTGGCAGGGTATATGTCCTCTTCCCCAATGTAGTGCAATCCTGGAGTTAGTAAACATAGGTGTGCTGGTGTGAGTGGCACAGCCCTCCACTTTGGAGGGTGTGGGTGGCGTAGAACCACACATAGTGTGATTAACAACTACTTAACCTGTTAACATAAACTGTACAGTATTACAGCAGACTAAGCAGGAGGATACACACAATAACCCCAATGAGGGTGGCTGTGGCCACAACATCCTCACCCAACTCTGTATACCAACTCCAGTATTGCTGTACAGCTGTACAGGGTCTATATTATATCATCAAACACTTAAAAAAGCGAACGCTGATTGATCAACCTAATTTAAGCGAAAGCTTACAATCTCAAACTGTCAGATCAGCGATTTTTTTCCCAGGGAAAAAATTGTTGATCCAAAACACATACACACAACACAAGCACACCAAACAAACAGAAATCCACACACATACACCTAAAATCTGATACCTAACCCTACACTAAACTATGCACACACCACTAACTACCCACTTACCTGAACCCAAACCCTAACCCTAAGGTCCGTCACTATCGCACACTCACCTCACTCGCTCCCTAACCCCAACTCACTTAAATCTGCCCTAACCCTCATGTTCACTCAATCGCACACACACCTAACCTGAGCCCTAACCCTAACTCACCTAAATCACCCTAACACTCACTTACACAAAATCGCACACTTACCTGAATCCGACCGGTAACTTTCCACCATAACACCGAAAATACCGAAGCAACAGAAATGGACAACCTAATTCTTTCCCTAGGAAAAAATTTGAGTTTCTGCTGCTTCGATATTTTGCAGTTTCATGAAAATAAGTTAGATCAATCAGCGTTCGCTTTTTTAAGCGTTCGAGGATATAATATAGACCCGCTGTACAGTGGATGGAATGAATTTCCACAAGATAATT
>NC_056729.1:687682562-687685062 GCF_019279795.1 Protopterus annectens | reverse complement strand
GGTCTCCGATGCTTCATGCAGTGCCACTAACCTGGATGTATGGGTATCTTTGATGAATATGGATACTCCCCCTCCTTTTGTGGTTCGGTCCAAGTTTTGGGGCCGAAAAGCATGGTATGAGGTATAACCTGGTAGTGCTGGGGTGCTCCCTGGAGCCTTGAACCAGGTCTCTGTCACTGCACAGATATTGATATTCTCCATACTGAGGAGAGCCTCGAGTGCCTGCATCTTGAGGTTTAGACTTCTGGCATTGAGCAGCATTACCCTTAGTTTTTTTTCTTGTGTTGTCTATGGAGGTGGGTTTGTCTTTTGAGCCTTGCCTAAAAAAGGCACTATGGGGGTGGCAAGAGCCTTAGCCAGTATTCGAAAGCCCAGGGGTGACAGGTGCAAGCCATCCCTAGCGAGGCAACGTGGCTTGTCGAGCATGTCATCCCAGGCTGACAGACACTGAATCCCCTTAGAATGACACCAATACTTTAGCCAGTTATTAAAATTGATCATTTTGTCTTTATACTGTGGCATCATTCTTGGTGAGGTCAAGATGCTACTCAAGGTCAGGGTCATACCAGTCTGGGCTACAATATCAGAGAGCTCCTCTATGTCTCTTCCCACGTAGTCCAGGGAGGCACATCTCAGGTCATTTACACCAGCATGGACAATAACAGAGTCATATTTGTACTTGCTTTGGAGTGACCTGAGTGCTTTTGTTATGTGGCGGATCCTGGCACCCGACAGGCAGCTTACAGTGACCTTCTCCTTGTTCAGTCTGGTGAGTGGGACGTCAGTGTGTTTGACAATAGAGTCCCCTATTACAAGTGTATTAGGTGTGTTGTTTAGCCTTAAGGGTTGTGGCTGTGTGGCACACTGACTTTGTGAAATATGTGATACGTGGGTATTGTTGCAGGGTAGCGGTTGCTTGGATTTCTGCTTTGGAGGTCTCTGCTGCTTTGGCAGATTTTTATTTAGAGCCTCCGAGTATGTTTTTGTGTGTTTATGTGTTTGGTTTGCTGATGTGATAGGTCTATGTGAGACTGGAATAGTGGTGTATGTGGTTTCCTTCTCCTCCTGACTGACTGTGCCAGTGCTGGGTTGAGAGAGCTCAGCCACCAGTTTGGCTGTATAGTTGCATCTTTCACATATATTTGAGTTTGATGGGAGGAGGAGAGGGTGGTCTGTGTACATAAGGCAGTTGTAACATTGCCTCAAGATACCCAGATTCACCAGCTGGACTGGAGAGTAAACCTGAAACTGACTATTGGACATGCCAGAAAAATATAAGGAATAGTTTTTTGACTGATCAGAAAGGACCAATAGGGAGCCAAGTACTTATAAGGAGTATAAGAGGGTGTAGTGCTTTAGTTAGTTAGTGTTTACTTATAAGATTACTTATAAGATCAAGTGCAGGGCTTTAGATTGAAAATAGAGTGCTTACTTTGAGATTTAGAATGGTTCTAAGGGAAAATGTGAAGAGCAGACCTTGTGGAGCCGGGAATAGAATAAACCCATTTATGCAGCGCTGCCCGATGTTGCGCTATGCGCAAAATCAAGCAAAAGTGGGTTTCAAGGCAGGGAACTTGAAAGAGCTAGGAATCAGCCCAAAACGTTTCTAGGCAGTAACCACTCCTACAGGGGCAGGCAGTCTGTTCAGTGTTAATCACTGCTACTGATGAACACATAGACTTCCCTTTAGCCCAATCAAGCACTGGCCTCCAAGAAACTTACAAACAGTTCAGAACAGCAAATCTGTAACTGAACTTTTTTAAATTTCAGAAAGTGGGAAAAAAAGCAAGATTTTTTGTTTTTTTTTTGTTTTAGTTAAAGGTAGCAGAGATACACAAGTAGCAAACTAGTCAGAACAATGCAATAAATGACCACACACTTGAGTGCTAGGCCAGAGTCAGGTAAAATGCAGTTTTAAGAAAGAAACGATTTTAAATTGGTGCAACACAGGAAATGCAGTAAACAGGCTCTAGATGTGTTCTAAATACTGTTTCTAATACCGATATCAACTTTAGCAAGCCGGAAAATGCCGAAAAGTAGGCGGCAAAGCAGAAATTGTAAACAAAAAATCAGAAGAAAATACTTATAATCTCAAAAGTGGCTCCTTTCTTCTCTCAGCGTTTTCTCCCCTTGGTAGGTGCTTCAGCAACAACTATCAAGCCTGGAAAGACGCCAAAACCACGAGGCAGCAGGGTTTTAAGGGAGAGAGATCAAGGAGTTTGGAATTGACCCAAAATGGCCAATAAAACTACAGCTTCTAGGCAGTAACCACTCATACAGGGGCAGGCAAGCTGTTCAGTGTTAATCACTGCTACTGATGAACACAGAGACTTCCCTTTAGCCCAAGCAAGCACTGGCCTCCAAGAAACTTACAAACAGTTCAGAACAGCAAATCTGTAACTGAACTTTTATATGTGTATGTATAGTTTTATATATATATATATATATATATATATATATATATATATATGTGTGTGTGTGTATACATATATGTATATAT